>NW_019732400.1:80018-87541 GCF_002891405.2 Cryptotermes secundus | reverse complement strand
TAGGAGGAGCATGACTGGCATAATAAGATACGACGTAGCGATCGGGAATCCTGAACAGTTTTAATATTTTTACGATTGACATTTGTCAATATATATGATGGACATATATTTTAGTTATTTTAAAGTGAAGACAAGGCATACATTGAGTAGCACCTGAAGATGGCATTTTTATGCCGAAACATGTAGTGAGAGTGAGAGAAGAAGATAGATATAAGTGTACGCACTGCAAGACGGATTAAACAAATCATGAACTTAAATCAGTGCAACAGGACGCTAAAATATAACATACTGTTAATAGTCTTAAGAGAAAGCTGAATGTGATGGAACCAAATGCCAATAATAACCGAAGTCTAGTACAGATTTTAACGAACCATATCACTGGAACATGCCTTTTAAATTATACTGGAAATTTCATTAGTATTTGCACCAGGCATCAGTAAGACTTAAGTTTCAAGCAGATGTAATTGAAAATGTGGGAAATGTTTTATGTGAGTCAGAGCTTTACCTGTATTTGACTAGCTCCTGTACTGCTTACATCAGTCTGTGGCAGCTGGTATAACTCTTAAGTTATTTTATTCATGTCACTGCTGATCAGAGGGGTTGTATTTCCGTGTTCTTCCCTGTGTAGACAATAAATGAACACACATGAAGGTTTGTTATGCCAGATTTTTAGGGCTTTATAGGGAGGTACTGCTTACAAGAAAGATGTCCTTTCCACAGGATGAGTGTCTTATCTGCAGAAATATTGAGGTTAGGAAGGTATGGGATTTAAAATTTATAATTATATGGCCAAAGATAGGATTGATTTTGAACAGTTTTGGAGACCCTACCTAAATGTATTTTGTGCTCTTGTCTATGTGATATAAGAACCTGCAGAGTGATGCATATCACTTTGTTCATTGTTCTGACTTACATGTTTCTGTACTAACACTGGGTCTATCAACATCATTATCACCATCGTGATCACTAATATAATTCGTGTCCTCTTCTTTATCATAAATAGTATCGCCTGAATCCATTTTGTGAAATATCTTAATGTCGATGCTGATACCATTGTTATGTGAAAGACAATGAAGACTTGAGGATAGCAGAAAATGTCGTGAACATACACACTGATTGAATGAATGTGGAATTTTGTAGGATTTGAGGTTCTCACAGCAGTGGTTATGAAGAGTTCGTCTTCTGGGATATAACACTTTGTAACGTGTTGGAAGTCTGCTGACATTTTGGAGGATCATATGGCCTCGAAATTCAGAGTCAAAGAAAAAGACAAGAAAGAAACTAGTGTGAAGCAGGCCTTATGCTAGTTTCTTGCTGGACTTATTCTTTGACCCTGAAGATGAGGCAACTTGTTCCTCAAAAATTTAAGAGGACTACATGGTGTTATATCACAGAAGATAGAACTCTTCAGCATGGAAGAGCGCAATGCAAGTGTGCTATTAAGTCAGTCAGATCATTTAAAAACTGTCAGTTTTGTGTGTTCATGTGTAGACATAAAGTTGATGATGTCTGCTGTCAGCCACATGAATCTTATCTGCTGCCAAAGAGAGGTTCTTAGAATTACAAGACAAAAGCAGACACATCATACTGTAGTACAAAACCTGTGAATATGTTTTGTGCATCATAAGAAAGTGGATCAGTACTCATTAAAATTACATGAAGGGTGACAGAATGTTTTTAAAACCTGCTGAGAAACAGAGTTACAAATTAGCCACTTGCATGCTGTGAGTATCAGTTAGTTTTTGCACTCTAATGAGCAACACTGTATTCTATAAAATTTATCTCATCTCATCTCATTTATTTACATTCCATAAATCCACTACATATAGGATAAGGAATTAGTCATTGATAGTACAAATAACACTACATAGAAATAACAGTATAAGATTCATTACATTATTCAATACCATAATAGATCACAGTTAATTATTGGAGTCAAATTTACAATCAAAGTATTCTTCCAAGGAATAAAACAAGTTCATCAACAAAAATCTTCTTAAAACAATTTTAAAATGTTTAACATCTTGAGCCAAGTTCCTTATATTAGAAGGAAGCCAATTAAAAACCTTAATTCCGTGGTAGTACACTCCTTTCGGAAATACAGTCAACTTACATATAGGATAATGGAATTTATTATTATATCTTGTATTCCTATTATATAACTCAGAATTTAACTTAAGTTGATCTTTATTATTAACCACAAACATTGCAAGAGAAAATATATACTGAGATTGCAAGGGTAAAATTTCCAATTCCCTGAACAATTCCCTACATGAATCTCTGTTACCAGAATTCATTATAATTCCAATCGCCCTTTTTTGCAACCTGAAGATATGTATACTATAAGGGGAATTTCCCCAAAAAACCAAACCATAGGTCATAATTGAATGGAAGTAAGAAAAGTAAATCATTCTTAATGTACCCTGAGACATGTAAGATTTTAGGGCTCTAATCGCATAACATGCGGAGCCCAATCTAGACATTCACCAATCCACGTGTTCATTCCAAGACAATGTGTTATCAATAATAAGCCCCAGAAACTTAGTATTTGTAGTGTTAACAATCCGATCATCATCCTCATCAATATGAATATCCATCGGCTGGCGGTTCTTAGTCAAAAATTCAATAAAATGTGTCTTCTCGAAATTTAATGTCAATAAATTATCTTGAAACCAATCATTTATGTTTTGAAATAATAAAGAAGCCTTGAATTTGTAATCAGCAGACCTAGGGTTAGTAATGACTATGCTAGTATCATCAGCAAAAATAATGGGTTTGGACTTGTTCGATATGGTATAGGGCAAGTCATTTATATACAACAAAAACAACAAAGGACCCAGAATCGAACCTTGGGGGATTCTGTTTTTAATTTTCCCCCATTCTGAGTACCTCAGACCATTATTCAGAACAACTCTCTGATGCCTCTCAGCAAGGTACGACTTAATCAAAGCACCAGCCTTATCAGCCACGCCGTAAAATTCCAGTTTCGATAGTAATATATTGTGATTGACACAATAAAATTTATTAAAAGTTATTCACGTTAAAAGTTTATCCTTACATGTTTCGACCAATGTGGTCATCATCAGGTGTTCAAATTATTGGGCAAGAAAACTACCCTCTTCTATTGTTGCTCATGTTGTTAATATATGTTCCCTTGATGTGTATGTGTGTTTGGGTTGGTGGTTTGTATTCTCTCCTGTTGTGTGTTGTGCTTGGCATCTTTGTTTTAAAATTCATTCAAAATTATATATATATATTTACAACATAAGTAACAACAGAAGACAGCAGTTTCCTCACCCAATAATTTTAAAGCCTGATGATGACCACATGGGTCTAAACATGTAAAGGTAAACTTTTAAAGTGAATGACTTTTAATAAATTTTGTAGAATATAGTGTTGCACGTGAGACTGTAAAAAAACTTATCCATCCTGGAAAGTGCAGCAGAATGCTACAATATAATATTATGCCGTGAGTATACTTATCATCCCAGAGCATACGGCATGGTTGGCTTCCACACTGGCGGGTTAATTTGTCGTATCATAGCTATTAAAGATGAAAAATTAAATAGAAAGTTGTAATTTTCATCTTCCATTGCATACAGTACATGGGATATATTAAAAATTGATCATTTGGAAGATTCTCAAGGTTAACAGCATTACTGATGTACTGCATGTGTTGGACAGTGACATTTGACACGCAAGCTTAACATAATGAATGACAGACAACATGAAGGGGCAACTGCTGGTATGCATTGTACATATTGTTCTCATTTCTTTCCCAAAACATCTTTAAATATATTGTTTAGTTCTGACCATACAATGGTGTAGCTGTGGTGTAACTAGGGGAGACAGCAAACAAGATAAACAGTGAACACATGAGAGATGCTGTCCTTGAGTAGCAGGGAATTGAAATATATAAACATATAAAAATGTCCTATTTTTAGTGCTGATACAAACACCAGTGAAGCATGTAAGATGGAATGGCACAGAAGTTTCACTTTATTTTATATCACATCAAAAGTATGAAGGACTGACATTCAAATAAATTAATGTTATGGTGGAATCCTAAAAGTACTAATTGTGTGATATTCTTCTGCAGAGTGTCACTGTGGGAAAGAGGTACGTGAAGTTCTGTGTACCCGAGAGTCCTCAGCTTCAAAATACTTTTCCTGTGGTGGAGTGTGTGAAAGAAAACTCTCTTGTGGGAACCATCCTTGTGGTCTGAAATGTCACCCTGGACCCTGCCCTGACTGTGAACTTTCGCCAGATAAGGTGACACATTGCCCCTGTGGGAAGATGTCTCTGGCAGATAAACAGATCCGATCAAACTGTTTGGATCCGATCCCTACTTGTGAACAGAAGTGTAACAAAAGACTGCAGTGTGGACAGCCAAGTAAGTATTAGTAATAGTTGGGAAGAGATGTAGGTAGGTGACAGGTTACAGTGACTCCTACATAAATACCTATACATGCATGTCACTTCACTCTTACCATTTTGACTGTGTAAGCCATGTGAGGAAGTATGTGAGTTAGTAGGAGGGAGTGAAAGAAATCACACGTCCCCATGCAGGAATGCAGTGGAACTGTGGATAATGCACATTTCATTGTCACATTTAATTCATCCATTTTCCTTTTGTGTGAAAGTGTGAATGATAATGGTGGGCTTTTATGGTGATAATGATAACCTTTTGAATCTATAACATGAAATTTATTGAGCATTTGAAAATACCTTGGACTGCTAGAAAGGATGACTTACAGCAGAAAGCTGGATAATACATAAGTAACCATACGGTGCACACCTGAACCCCCTTTCAGGAAGTTGATCTGTGTATTGGATTGAGGTAGGATTGGGATATGGTCCATTGTATGAACATGACATACTAAAAACAAATCTGTTTTCTTCTTAGCCATATTCCCCCTCTCCCAGCTTCTGCATTGTTGTGGCATAAATGAAAGCTAAATATAGCTAATGCAGGCAGAAACCTTATTCTGGCTGTACTGTATTCAGGTGCCTGATTGCTATGATCCCATGTTGACTTTTTAAGATTCAGAACTCTTGCATATCTTGCTGAGTACTTACAGATAAATGTCACTTGCAAATTTCTGTTGTTCATTTGGTTTCAGGTGATCCACATTTATGTCAGCTGGATTGTCACAGTGGACCGTGCCCTGTGTGCCCTCTGACTACAATGGTTAAGTGTAGATGTGGCAACATGGATCGGGAAATATTGTGCCAGGATCTTACCACTAAGGCTGATGATGCTAGGTGTGAAAAGAAATGCACGAAGGTATGAATTTCTATTAAATTATACCTTTTCACCACTCTGCAATCTGTGCACTTTTAGTATCTTTGTGTCTTTGATGTTCATGTTTAAATCATATTAAATCCCACAGTCAATCTCATTACACAAAAGTAATGACACCAGCGCTTCCAGTACCTTCTGTGTTATCACTAAGCAAAAGTCACATTTATTTAATGTGTTAATCAGCCAATTTCTGGGAGAGTAGACAGAAAATGCAGGCATTTTGTGAGCAATAGGAAATGAGTGTGGGTATTTGTGAAATTGATATCAGTACATGTTCTGTCTTATAAGTACCACAGTGTTGTGTTACTTTTCTAGAAACGGTCGTGTGGAAAACACAAATGCAACCAGCTCTGTTGTATTGATCAGGATCATGTATGTCCCCTTCCTTGCAACCATCAGTTAAACTGTGGACAGCATCGTTGTGAAGACACTTGCCATCGTGGTCACTGTCCACCTTGTTGGAGAACAAGTGAGTAATAGAGCTGTGATATTTATATGGAACAGAAACAATTTGTTGAAGTGACTGGTTTCTATGTTAACATTTAAGCCGCCAGATTGCATTTAACTTCAGCCAAATAAAACTTCTCTGAGCATTTTGACATATGGTCAGACACAGCAGTTGCATAAAGAAACCAGGTTAGTGAAGCTGTAATACTCTATATTTATATTTGTGAGGCACCCAGTTCACAGTACTTGCTTTCCTAAACTTATATGGTCTGTCCAGGTGAATAATGGGATAGAATGTTGTTATATGTCATGGTTACCTCCTTCTGACTTCTTACATATTACCCATTCATGGTTACCTTTCCATCTTATTCAACACTATAAAAGTAAACAATTGAAACGGTATAATTAAATTATCTTAAGAATCAGTCACACTTCAAACTCTACTTTCAGTTTTCTCTCCCTTGTATGTTACATGCCTCCCTTCTCATCTTCCATGTTAGACCTCCACTCCCCAATATATCTTAATGGTATGGGTTTTAACTGAGGACAGAGACAACTTTTATTGTGTTTGGGGAAGGCCCTGTGAAGCATTTCATAACATGCTACATTTTGGAGTGGGAGATTTGTAGCCCCCCCTTCATGAACTCTCAATCTGGAGGATCACCCTTTGTCAATTTTCTGCAGCTGCTTTTTCCCTTTCTTTTCATTTCTTGGTTTTTTCTTCGTAGTTTGTTCCTTAATTTCTGTTCTTTTACGTGTTGATTTTTGTTGAGAGGTTTGCCAGTTACAGTTTTCACTGTTACAGGTTTTGATGAGCTGTACTGTGAATGTGGATCAAGTGTATTGTATCCTCCCATACCTTGTGGCACAAGGCGCCCAGAATGCTCAAGACCCTGCTCACGACCTCATTCCTGTGAACATCCAGCTCTTCATAATTGCCATAGTCAACCTGTTTGTCCACCATGCACAGTACTTACACAGAAATACTGCTACGGTAAACATGAGGTAAGCATGAAGAAAGCAGTCTTCTGGGATGTGGCACTGTGTAGATGTGGTCTTAACCGACGCTTCGGAGGAATCGCCTCCATCTTCAGGGTAGATTTGATGTGGTGTTGCACTTTCTCAAAAACGATCAGTGCGGGATTAACATTCATGGGTACCAAGAATTCTGACCGATAGATGCAGGAAAACGATAAATCAAAGAACGATCGATGCGGGTTTTATTTCCATAGTTTAAATAGGATTTGTTCAGGGACCACAGAAATTGAACGATGGACCCGGGAGAACGATATATCTGGGAACAATAGATCGAGGTTTCACTGTACTGGGAGATTTAAGTCCCAGCTCTCAGACAGCAATGATTAATTAAGCACCGTGCCAGGAAACATATTGTAACGTGTTTACGTTACTGAAGACGCCGTAGAGATGGTTAATTGGTTTATTTAACAATCTACAAATAACGGCTACAATTACTTATCACAGTTGCGGGGTTTCACACTTTATAACCCTAAGCGCATTAATCTGTCGACACTGTTGCGGGGTTTCACGACTTATAACCCTATGCGCAAATCAGTTCACTCTGTCTTCAGTAGTCTACACGTTTACCGTAGGGGAGCTTTGTATCACTGTATCACACGCTCCCAATTACACAATTACACACACGTCCGGATCTTCTTTCCGCGACGGCTGCTATACTCCAACTTGTAGTCGGCTGGCTGTTACTTTATAACTCGGAATGTCTTCGGCGGTAGCCACACTGGAACTCGAACTC
>NW_019732400.1:78759-79459 GCF_002891405.2 Cryptotermes secundus | reverse complement strand
AGGCCGGCTTTTCATCTTCTTGACGTGCCTCCATTACTAGGTAGGCCATCTTCACTCCGACCGGTATCACTGTGGGGACCTCCTCTTGTTGTGCCGCCGCAGGTTTCGGGTCCACTGAGGCCGGCTTTCCTTCTTGTAGACGTGCCTCTATCTCTCGACAGGCCATCATCTCATTGTAGTTGGCATTCACCCTTTTGAGGGTGAGTGGGTAGTGTGGGGGCCTTAATGCATATGCCGGCGTCCGCCCTCCTTCGCCGGCCGCCGCTCGTTTCCCGACGGTTGGGTACCCTTCCTCTTCGTAGGGGCAGTTACTCGCGAAGTGGCCCAGTTTTCCACAACTCCAGCACCCTGATTGCCTTCCGTCTCCTCGATGGGTGGGAGACGATCGGTACTTCCGGTATGTCTTGGTGCTACCTTCGTGAGGTCTAGCTGCTATCAGTACCGCTTGCAGCTCTAGCGCTCGTCGGAGGGCCTCGTTTACCTTCTTCTCACCTCCTAGCAGCAGCTGGAACCTTATGTCGGCATCTCGTATTCCGTATACGAAGGCTATTCCTGCCTCCCTTCTTAGGTGGTCTGCCGGTAGATCGGGGTAGGCACGATGGGAAAGCAGTTCAATGGCCGTGGCAAAGTCTTGCAGGGATTCTCCGGGTTTCTGGGTCCTTGTTCTTAATTGGCAGCGGTAGGCAGCTGCAAAGTGTTG
>NW_019732400.1:57257-77450 GCF_002891405.2 Cryptotermes secundus | reverse complement strand
GACGGCTGCTATACTCCAACTTGTAGTCGGCTGGCTGTTACTTTATAACTCGGAATGTCTTCGGCGGTAGCCACACTGGAACTCGAACTGATCGATACGCACTGTGCATCCACTTATATAGCTGCAGTGCTTGCCTGTGGCGTAATGAGTGCCACGTCACAGTAGGACGTTGATTACGGTTACGTTAGCGTTGCGCGTTACGTCACCGCGTGACGTCACCGCGGAGGGGAGTGGCGGGGAGCGCTACGTTACCGTGGAGAGGAGGGGGGTTCTCAGTCGCGCAACATGTTACAATATGATGGCTGGATATATAACTACATGCATTCTGAACCTTGGTGCTAATTGGAAGAGCTTGACACCCCAACCACTTTACCCCTAAGAAAATAGCCCTTGTTACAAATAGCATAGGAGGCTGGGTGGGGCCCAGAATCAGTTTGGACACTAGGGAGAAGAGACATATCTTGGTCAGTACAGGAATTGAACCGCAATTCCTCAGTTGTCTAACCTGTTGCATAATCTATATACCATCTGGGCTATCCTTGCTGCAGTCTGTTTCATTAACATTGACAAAATTTAGTTATATGGGCTTATGAGAGTTAAGTTTTTGGAAGAATATATCTTGGGCCTTGTGGCATACACTGAGGTGAAACTCAGGTGTAACCAATTTCTGCCTTTGGAAGTTGGGTTGTATTTGTTATTTTTAAGGGGGTCTCCATCCCTATTCAGTGTTAAACTACAAGTCTTTATCTCACACCCTCTGTATCCAGTCACTTAAATGATTGAGCTATTTCATGTATGATTTACTCCTCTTGGAGCTATTCCAGGTATCATCATCACCGGAATTTAAATTGATAAAACTTGAAAAATATGCAGTACCCATCACTTAAGCAATATCATACATAGTCGTTTTCCAGTAATGGGTACGTTACTACAGTTGTTATTTCTGATTTCACAGTTGCGAAAAAGTGTACCATGTTATCAGACAGAGCTTTCATGTGGTCTTCCATGTAATGTGAATTTGCCTTGTGGACGTCATCGTTGTATTTTACCTTGCCACAAGGGACCATGCCTTAAGGAGGGCCAAACTTGCACACAGCCATGCACTACACCACGAAGCCTCTGTGGTCATAACTGTGCAGCTCCTTGTCATGATGGGCCATGCCCAGATACACTGTGTAAGGAAATGGTAAGTGTGATGTTTGATCACAGAAATTACAACATGTCAAGAAAGTTGTCAAAGCTGAAGACATTTTCTAGTTTTGCTCACAGTGTTTTAGAATTGCAGTTTATTGCTATAGACTTTAACATTGTTTCTTATTAAGACTATTTTCAAAGAATAAAAGTGTTAATTTCCTGTTGTATATATTCGACTAATATGTAAAATTTTATAATTTTAATGCTTTTAATTAACTTACGTAGTTTCAAATTAGTGTTGTTTAATGATTATCATTCATGCTTATCTAAAAGTTTTTATTCCATTACTGTTGATGGCCAATTTTAACATTATTTTCAAGGTTTTTGTCATTTCTTTCAAGGAAAGCTATAGCTTCAAAAGTGGTGTTTTCTCTATCAAAAATATGAGTATGCAGTTTATCATGGCTCTTAACATTTCTGTAGAATATGGAATTTTAAATGTTACGTGACATCAGAGTTAACGCTGGCATAAATACCAAGTCAGAAAATTTAATTTAATATTGATTGATGAAATTGTGGCTTCTTGAGGAGGAGGAGAATTGTTGTTGTTGTTGTTGTTGTTGTTAATTAGCATCCATTACCAGATATGGTTAAGTTGATGAAATTATGAGGGAGATAAGAAATGCATACGAAGTATTGTCACATGATAGAATGACTTAAGACAGGGTTTGGATTGGTAATTGGATTTATTAAATACGATGGGGTACCCAAAAGAAACCGAACTAATTTTTTTGTGGACAGAGCTTTTGTAGTACCGCGTTTTGCTGCTATGAGCGCATAGAGCTAACATTCCTGAGTCGATAAGCCAACTACCGTTGCTTCAGAAGGTAAGTACTAGTTTCGGCAGAGTTTATAGTGACAACTGTTTCGTGTGATCATCGTTTTTGCAATGGCTGATTTTCGTGAACAGCGTGCGGCGGTGAAATTCTGCTTTTTGCTCGGGAAAAGTGGAACAGAAACTCTTGAAATGTTTAAAACAGCGTACAAGGACAATGCTATGGGGAAAACTCAAATGTTTGAGAGGTTTTCCCGTTTCAAAAATGGTGAAATGTCAATTGATGACAAACCTCGTTCTGGTCGTCCTTCTATGGCCCGAAGACATGAAAATGTTGAAAAAATTCGTGATATCATCAAGGAAGATCGATGACGGACCATTGAAGAAATTGTGGAGCTGTCGGGAGTGACTTCGAGCTCAGCGGCCAGATTTGTGGCAGTCGGGTGACTGGTTTTTCCATCATGACAATGCCCCTGCTCACACAGCCCTGTCTGTATGACAGTTCTTGACCAAAAATGGTATGACCCCTGTTCCTCACCCGACCTTGCCCCATGCAACTTTTTTTTGTTTCCTCGAATGAAAAGAGACATGAAAGGAAAAAACGACGGAGGCGCTGTCAAGCGTCTCAAAAGATGAATTTAGACAATGTTTTGAAAAATGGAATTAAAGACTAGACAAGTGTATTAGTGTAAGTGGAGAGTACTTTGAAGGGGATTGAAGGTTTATGCTTAAAATTTGAATAAATAAGTTTAAAAAAAATAAGTTCGGTTTCTTTTGGGTGCCCCCTCGTACATAGGTCGTAACTACAAGTAAGCATAGTGCTATTGCTAACTCACACACTCAGTAGGTCACTACAGCATGTACTGTTTCTTCTCAGTCTTTGTGTCATAATGGCTTCCAGTGCTGTAGATTCCTCAACTTCCGTGTTCACAGCTTTAGGTCCTCGCTGGCTGGCACTGTTGCTCCCGAGCTCAACTAACTGGCTTCAAACTGCTGAAGTCTCAACTAACTAAGGCACTCACCGACCAACTTACTTCACTCTAGCTCACTAGCTCACTGCACTGCACTATTTTTTTTATTGCTAGTGGGGTGGAACTAAGTCCCTTGTACTGCAGCCACTTCTGGCCTATTGTACCAGCCCCAGATAATATATGAGGGTGATTGTGGAGCAGTTGGTGGAATGAAGATTGGCTGGGGAAACCGAAGTACTCGGAGAAAACCTGCCCCAGCGCCACTTTGTCCACCACAAATCCAACTTGACCAGACCCGGGCTGCTGTGGTGGGAAGCCAGTGACTATTATTATTATTATTATTATTATTATTATTATTTTATTAGAGGGGTGGGTTTCCCCATGCACTTAGACCAGTTATTGGTCCATTATGTGCCCCCCTTTAATTTATACTGTTGCCATACCCTACTGGTAAAGGTGCATGCTATCAGCCCCGTTCAGCCAACGAGGTCGGCCCTCAGTACCTCGATACTTCCCCCATATACCAGAGGCATTGGAAACTTGCCTAATTTTGCTCAGAGGTCTCCTAGAGACATGAGGATCTTTTACGTGCTGTAAATCTACGACATGGGACCCACGGCTTAAAGTCCCTCCCGGAGGACTTGTTCCCTGAATTTTTCCGCCCTTAAAAATTCCACGACCTCCACCGGGTTTGAACCCGCGTACCTTGAGTCATGAGGTGGGAATGTTACCCCTAGACTACGGAGGCTGCTAAGTCAGCGACTAACTGCTTGAGCTATGGCATGGCCAGCCGCACTGCATTCACTGCCTGTCCAAAGTCAAAGTCACATTGTGACTGACGGTCAGTCAGTCAGTCAGTAAGCCTTGGTGTTGAACATATTTATTACTGTTTGACAGTTAAGGTCTTTTTCTTTGTGGGGCACCGTCTCTGACAGGAGGATGGGTCTGTCATTTGTACATGCTGCTGACCTTTGCCAGCATAGTCTTTCTCAGGTCTGAGTCCCTTGGGACTTGCAACCATATTTTACTGTCTCAGATTTGAGAGTTCCCTTTTCGTCATCTCCTACGACTCACAGGGTCACAGTGGAGGTATTCGACGCTGCCTCCCCTTGGCGATGCCTGTTTCAACATGGTCAAGTGATATAGCCTGAGAGTGACCCATAGAAAACACTGCTTCCAACAGTACTTCCATCATTGCACACAGGCTGCTGCCTAGCAACAGTTCCAGTACTGTTTCATATTTACAAAGCTGTTGCCTAGCATTGGCCATTGTATCGTTTATTTTGCAACCGTTGCCTAGCAGTGGGTCTATATGCCACAGTATTAACTGGAAAGCTTGAAGAGAAGAAACATTTGGGAGACTAGATATACATGGAAGGGTATTATTAAAATGGATCCTTGAGAAATGCTCAGATGACATGGGCTAGATTCATGCCTGAGGATAAGGATCAGTGTGCTCTTGTGAAGACATTATTAAATATTTTATTCTGTAACATGCAGGGAATGTCTACACTATCTGAGCGACATAGCTTTTAAAGAAGGACTTCGCTCCATGAAATTATGGTGATTGCTGTGCTTTTGCTCCATATTACATAGATTGTTGCATAATAGTTTTCTTCCCATATTTCCAGATCTAGAATGCATACAGTTTTCTTTGCCCCATCATATCCTCCCAACATTTTAGAAGCATTCCGGTTTTATATATTACAATTTACAGGTGAAGGTAACATGTGAGTGCAGACATCGTTCAATGAGTCGAGCATGCTCAGACAACACAAAAGAGTACCAGCGTATTGCAACCTCACTCCTTGCTTCCAAAATGGCTGATATGCAGCTTGGTCATTCTGTTGACATTACAGACATTCTGGGGAACCCTTCAACTAGAAAGATGAGCCTGAAGACGTAAGTTTGTGTTCAGTATAAGCACCGTTTTCTTGCAGTTTTAAGACTGTGTGTGTGAACCTTTAGTTTGTTTGGAATAAACTTATGCATGGGAGACACATGTAAACATAGTAACAGAATATTAATTTTGGTATTATTTGTCTCCATATGGGACGAGATTGAATGTAGAGGCTTCATATAATCATAATAATGTTGCCCAATATCTGCAGTTTTGTTTTGTCACGTATATTCCAGCTTTATTTAAGATACAGTTATTGTATCTTTGGAAATTCTCCATCATCCTGTTTTCTATTTAAAACGTTTTGGAGACTGGATTCTGTCTCCTTCCTCTAGTAAAATCCTATTGGGCCCAATCAATAGAGCTAAACTAGCTAGACTATTACTATCAATTGGGCCTAACTGAGTAGGTTTTTACTTGAGGAAGGAGACAGAATCCAGTCTCCAAAACGTTTTAAATAGAAAACGGGATGATAGGTACATTTTAAACAGAGAACAGGGGACAATAGATAATGTCCAGAGGCACAGTAATTGTATTAATATACCATCATCACACACTTAAGGCACTGTTATGGCATTTACCTGTAGGACCTGAGGAAACTGCTGAAAGCTGTAGAATGACTGGTCCATGGGCCAAATTCTGTTTCCAGGCTCTTGAAGGGACATATTGCAGTACCAGATACTGCAGTTGATAATGGTGTGGAGCTTTTAGATTTATTTGAGATAAGCAAACTATGATTTCCAAGTAATGTGTCTCAGTGTTTCCCCCGAACAGATGCTTTACTCTGTGCTCTATGGTTGGGAGTTGAAGCACTGGCCTCTGCATGGACCCCATTAATACTTGTCTGATTTTATGCAGCAATATTAATTATTAATGGAGAAGTATTAATTAATTAAGTAGTGATTAATGGAGAAGTACTAAACTTTAATTGATGCAAGTAAAGAGGTTGGTCTAGAAGTAAACACAGAGAAAACTAAGTATATGTTACTGTCTCGTCACCAAAATGCAGGGCAAAATCATGACATATAGATAGGAAACAGATGTTTTGAAAATGTGGCACAGTTCAGATATTTGGGAACAACGATAATAGATTGAAACCTGATTCAGGAGGAAATTGAGAGGAGATTGAACTGAGGTAATGCTTGCTACCATTCAGTCCAGAACCTTTTGTCTTTTCATCTGCTGTCCAAAAACATAAAAATTAGAATATACAAAACTATAATTTTGCCCGTGGTTCTGTATGGGTGTGAAACTTGGTCTCTGACATTAAGGGAGGAACATAGACTGAGGGTGTTGAGGAGAATATTTGGACCGAAGAGAGGTGAAGTGACAGGAGGTTGGAGAAAACTGCATAATGAGGAGCTTCATAACTTGTACTCTTCTCCAAGTATAATTAAAATTATCTAGTCAAGGAGGATGAGGTGTGCAGGTCATGTAGCACGAATGGGGGAGATGAGGAATGCATATAGGATATTGGTGGAAAAGCCAGAAGGAAAGAGACCACAGGGAAGACCAAGTCATAGGTGGGTGGACAATATTAGAATGGATCTTAGAGAGAGAGGATGGGATGGTATGGATTGGATATATCTGGCTGAGGATAGGGACCAGTGGAGGGCTCTTGTGAACATGGTAATGAACCTTTGGGTTCCATAAAATGCTGGGAAATTCTTGAGTAGCTGCTGAATTGGTGGCTCGTCCAGAAGGGCTCAGCTCCGCGAGTAAGTAAGTAAGTAATGGAGAAGTACTAATTAGTTGGATTATGAAGTCACTGTATCTTGCAACCATAGTTGTATAATGTTATATTTTGAGTAATGAAGATTATAATTTTCTGAATAAATGAGAGACCTGTAGATGGTAGTGATTGATTAATCTGCATTGTCCCTCTCCTCAGTAGTTACAGTGCCATACTTGTAAACCCCTTCAGAATAAAAGAAGAAACTACTGTTACAGAATTATAAACTTCAGTTTTTTTGGTGAATATCAGAATATAGTTTGGTCAAGCCTTTTGTAGGATTTCTTCACATAAGTGTAAAGTTCTGCATATTCGATCTAGTTCTGTTATGTCTGTCTGACATGCTGTATTTGATATCTTTGTATATATTTATGTGGAGATAATCTTAGAGAAACAATAGTGAATGAACAGTTGTTCCATTCAAGTGACCTGGAAAGTTAATATTGGATTGTTCAGTATATGGTTACTTCCCTGGTTAAAATCACAATTATAGACTGCATTCACATTGCCCCATCAGAATCCTCTGTTTAATGATGTACAGTTTTATTCTTTATTGTGAATGTTAGCTGCACAGTGTAGGCCTAGTATGAAAGATTGTCAGCTAATTTTGTGGTGAAAATTCTGTGCCATCACCATATTGTATTTGTAAATTTTATTTCAGATTGGACTGCACTGAGGAATGCCGTGTAATTGAGCGGAATCGTCGGCTTGCTATTGGACTACAAATCCGTAATCCTGACTTGAGTGCTAAACTCACACCTCGCTACTCTGAATTCATGCGTCAGTGGGCTAAGAAAGATCCCCATTTCTGTAGCATGGTCCATGATAAACTTACAGAGTTGGTACAGCTTGCTAAACAGGTATTAATTCATTTGTCTGTGATTGAAATATGTCTCCCATTTTTTTGTTTTGTCATGTTTGTGTGAAGATTGCTGTAGGAGACCATATATGTTGCAATGCATAAACCAGTCTATTTCTCCTGCTGTTCTCTTGCTAAGGAGATACAATGGAACTTCGCGTAACAAGCACCTCTCATAATGAGTAATTCGCATAACGAGCAAAACAAATTGTTAAAAAATGACTTGCTTAACAAGTGATGTTTCGCATAATGAGTGACAAGAGGGGAAGTCCCAGATTGTGCGCTTGCTACATCAGTCTGTGTTTAGCGCTCGTTCTGCCAGCATCTTAGTGTTGCTTGTGATCACACATTTTTCCAAACTTGTGTTCAAACATATTATTTGTTTTTTTTTTTGTGCAAAGTTTAATAACCCTTGCAAAAATGTTCCCGAAGAAAAAGCCGCAAAAGACAGACATAAGAGAATAAAAATAACTGTAGAAATGAAACGTAAAATCATTGAAAAGCGAGAACGAGGTGTAGCGTGGCTGAACTAGCACGCATACAATCGGTCTACATCAAAGATTTGCACTATCCTCAAGAACAAGGACAAGATTAAGGAGATAGATGCTTCAGAGGGAGTGACAAGAATATCTACACAACGGTTACGTATTCTAGACGATGTTGAAAAGTTGCTCCTCATATGGACTTTTTCTTTGTTTTCTGCAAATTGAATTCACATTCCAGGTTGGTTCATTCCACATAGAAGAAAAGATGAAGATGATTCACGCTCCTTAACAGTGTATATATAATTGCTTTGAATAAATATTATACATAAAATTTTTTGAGAATTTTTTTCGACATGGAATGCATTATCGTATTTTACATTAATTTATATGGGAAAAATTGTTTCGCTTTACGAGTAAGATTCTGGAACAAATTATGCTCGTTAAGCGAGGTTCCACTATATATGATTTCATGCATATGGGGTCCAGTAGTTACATACCTTCTTATCTTGAGGCACTATAGTAATAAATAATAAGAATTTTAAATTTATTTAAAAATTAAAGCAGCAATAAAAGAAATTATGGCTGTTTTGGGAATCCCCCATCCCATAGCCAATCATTTTGCTGAGTATCCAACACAGATTAACATATGACATGAATGATGGACATGAAGAAAACTTGAAATGCTGTTAAATCTGGCAAATGCATCAAGCATAGAATTTAAAATAAATTCCTTTCTATAAAGTGGGAATTTTATAGACACAAGGGTGCACCATCTCTGTTGAGTGGAGGATATATGTTTCTTTGTTTATTTGGTTACTCTTAACAGTACTTCATCATCTGCAGAAGTTTAAATGATAATGATGAAAGGATGATTAAATATTTTGAATTAATGGAGGCAAAATGGAGTCAGGGTATTATACTGGCATATACAAAGAAGGATGAGCAAACCACTTGAGAAGGCTGCACCATAGCTCAAGCAGTTAGTCGCTGGCTTCCCACTACAGTGGCCCGGGTTCGATCCCGGGTCTGGTCAAGTGGGATTTGTGGTGGACAAAGTGACGCTGGGGCAGGTTTTCTCAGAGTACTTCGGTTTCCCCTGCCAATCTTCATTCCACCAATTGCTCCACAATCACCCTCACCTAACATCTGGGACTGGTACAGTATGCCAGAAGTGGCCGCAGTACAAGGGACTTAGTCCCACCCCACTAGCAAAAGAACACTAGAGAGATCTTCATCAGGAGTGGTGGTTTCTGACTGCAATTCGAAACAAATGAATCAGTAAAGAAACATACTACTTGGTGTGATGCAGGGTAGTTTCATAAGAAGTCAATAGGTTTCCAGTAATTTGTTCTGCAAAAGACTGGGTGTGATGTGGAAGGGTTTTATGTGAGATTGTGAAAATTGTTTTCAGAAGCAGAAACTGTAACAGCATACTTCTTGAATGTACAGTATGTTAACGGACTGTGCCCCAAAACTGAGTTGTCTCTTTAAGTTTCTGAGTTTGGGGCTCCCCTGAAGTGAATGTGTTATATAGTGCTGATTGAGAGGGTGGATTGGTAAGGATGTAGAGGGAAGTAATGATCGGATATTTTAAGATGCTGTTACATAGTGACTTTCAACATGATGTGTGTATACAGGCTGACTGTCCATGTTTTGTTTTATCTGACTCATTTCCATGCTTGTTACAGTCAAAGCAGAAGAGCCGTAGCTATTCATTTGATTCAATGAAGAGAGACAAGAGGCACTTTGTTCATGAGTATTGTGAACATTTTGGCTGTGAATCAGTTGCTTATGATCAGGAGCCAAAGCGCAATGTAGTAGCTACAGCTGCTAGAGACAAGGTAATCACAAGGGTAACAATGAGAATATTAATTATCTTAAAAGATAAAATGAACTGGATGATTATATCTGGGTATTTTTTTTGTCTTAGGCCTGGTTACCAAGCATGAGTCTGTTAGAGGTGATACAAAGGGAAAATGGCCAAAGGAAAATTCCTAAACCTGTCATAAGCAAAGCCCATTCACCATCACAGAGGTATGTGCTGCAGAGCAGTTTGGTTAACTGTAGATACCACATGCATTCATTATGAGGCTTTGTAAATAATGTAGTTAGAATTTAATGTAAAAATAGTTGTACTGTTTACTATATTATATAGTGTGAAAGAAGGGGGACAAGAACTATAATGAAGTGTTGCATTTACGATGGAGTTTATATTATACATATAGTTATACTGCTTTTTGCTTGTTGTATTTGTTACATAATTGACCAGAGTGATATACTTTATTTTGATTCTGATATACAGTAGAACTTGGTTATAATGTCATCAAAGGGACCTAAAAATAGTGTCGTTATAAACGAATGTCGTTGTAACCGAAATGGGCACTTCCACAGTAGCCTTATGTTAGTGACGTAAAAATCTACCAAAAACCGAGTTAAAATGTTGCATTTTTTAGTGAAATACATAGTTAAGTACAGACTAACGTAACATTAACGTGGAATTGCCCAAATGTGTAATATCAAAGACATATTACAGCGCTTTTCACTGACAATACACACAATATTTCACGAATCACTTTAACTTTCTCTTCAATGCTTAAAACTTTCCTTTTCATTGCCATGTTTTCGCTACTGCACTTCTCTGGGTTTAGGCAGGAACACTATAGGGTAAGTAGACAATGTGAGGTCCTGTTAGACGAGATTCTAGGAAAGGAATGCAGTTAACAACCTGCCGCGTCCTCTTGCACTATTCACGCAGTCCCACCCCACACCCTTGTTTTCGCATAAAACCCACGCTCCTCTTGCAGCCCGCGGTCGTATTCTTCCAGGACAGTCACGTCAGCAAGTAGAGAAAGTGAGGGTGGGCAGACACATCGAACTTTCCCACCATATCAGAGAAATTCAGGAATGAAAATGACGTTACATACGAGGTTGATGCATTTGTGCATGTCGTACTAAGCAAGGTATAAAAACAGTTGCTTTATGAGGAATTAGTTCGTACCATTGAATATTTGACGCAATAGACAAGGTGTCGCAGAAACCGATGTTGCTATAACCAAGTTTTACTGTATTTATTGGGTGTTCACTGGAAATGTTAATTTGTAGCTGTTTCAGTACATTCTACCTGAAGAGAGGAGCTGCATGTGATACTGCATACTGTTTGTGTTCCCCAGAATAACTTTTAAACAAATTGTCAGAGTTTCATGATGCTTGGCAGGAAGGTCAGCACCATATTTCTGTTTTCCTCCCTTCTTCCATTCCAGTTCATATTTCTATACAAGAGGTAGTGAGCAAAATTATTAAAGCCTGATTTCGCCTACTGCTGCAAATTCTGTGTTGTTAATATAATATTTAGATAATGTAAAATTAAAGTCTAGCAGTGCAGTACAATTTACCTCATTGCTTAGTATCCTGGAATTGTGTGCAGATGGTGATATGATTAAATCCTAGTCAAGCAACGCTTTTTTAATTACTTGCAGGTATAAATTGTCATCATTTTGGGGAGGATTTACTACTCCCCAAATTTTGAATCTGTTAAATGTGTCAGATATAACCTTAAAGATTTACACCACCATGTTTGTAATTATGGACTGACAAAGTTAAATTTCATATTTATATTGATCCAAAATGTTGCGTCCCTAGCTCGAGTGATATGTTATCACCATCAAACTAAAGCTAACTACAGGTTTCATAGAGTTGCCATGTCATTATTTTTGTTGTCAAAGATCTGTTACCATACCCCATTTACCCATTTTCTGTTACAGAGCCATGGATATTTTGCCAGTGAAGTGTTCTCACTCACAGTTAACTTCCAGTGCAGTTAAATCTGCTAGTTCTATTCCAGCCATAAAATCCAGTCCAGAGGAAGAAGAAATCGATTACTTTGATTTCTCATAATTTTAATCAGATAAATCATCCAATGAGAGGTGCAAGAATATTTGATCAAAAATGGGAAATGTCTTTCATGGTGAAGGTACCAATGATTCAAAATCTATAAAAGATAAAAATATATAACATTTAATACATAAATAAATAAATACAGTATATGAAATGTTAGAGACTGGAGCTCTTAGATGTCCCCCTCCAAGTACTCATTGTTAGAGGGATACAGATACAATTGCTCCTATGATGGTAATAATTTTGGTGCTTTGTTTCTGCTTATTATAAAATTTGTGAATATTGAAGGTGCAGTTAGAACTATAAGCTATTAGTATAAATTCTGTAATACCATCAGCATACCTTGCAACTTTTGTTTATTAATTTCCATGCAATTAGATGAAATGCCCCCCCCCCCAATCAAAAAACCAGTTTACTTTTTTGTGCAGTTATAAAGTTACTTCTTGAACAAGGTTATGAATACTGTACATACTATTGCTGTGATTTGAATAGAGTTGTTAAATTGTAATAACAAATAATTTTTATATATAATCAAGAAGAACATGATGGATTTTGTTGACAGTATGTAAACTCGTGTTATAATGGTATATCTAATTCAGTTTAGTTGGGATTTTTTTGGTTCATCTTTATTTAAAAATAATTCTATGTAGTAGTCTTCTTATCTACATATGGAAGAAATGCTGGTATTAGAAAAAGTGACATTCTAGCCTTCATTATAATTGCTCCATTGATTTCCATTATCAGTTGCAGAATATTGTTCTTGTTGTTGGAACTGTAACTTGGATAATTGTTTTTGCCATTTATAATGTGTAAAAACATAGAAATTGATGAAAAATTGAACTGCAGTGTGAGAAGTATGGATGCATGGAGGTTTTAGCATTCTGGGAATATTGGTTGTGTTGAATTCTTGATTTATTTTCCTTCCATTCTTTATGCTGGAATTAAGTACCAAAATTGCTTTTTGCCAGTTGGCTTTATAGTGGTAAAGCTGCACAAAAAGACAAAACTTCAGTGTTTACATGGTGTATGTGTGTCTGTATACACACACACACACATTGTGATATAGGCCTATGGATGAAGAAAATGTAACAGTAATGTATACTTTGTGTGCTGCAAGCTGCATATACATTAGCAAAACGGTGATGGATTATGTAATACAGATGCTGTGAATGCATGATTGTAAGTTTATACAAGTGTGAATTAAAGGAGATTCAGTGTTTATCTCTGTATCATATATTATGAGAAAATCATAGTATACAGCTCAGAAGGTGTAGAGTTATGAACCCAATTCCATTGAGTGATTTTTTTATTCTTGTAGGAGATATTACTTGCTTCTTATAATTGGATAGTTTTCAATTACACAGCCTGAAACTGGTCCATTTACAGAATTTGTTTATATAATTGAAATAATAGCAGGTCTTTACATTACAAAATATAATATTTTCTGTCTGCACTGCTTATTGTAGTATCAATTTTCTTCTTGTGCTGTGTGGTTTCATAAGAATGTAATTGAATCGCTTTTGAATAACTGTAGGGACTTCCATAATGTTTTATCTCTTATTCTTGTATCAGTGGTCTAGTGGTAACATGCTCGCCATTGGACCCAAAGTTCATGTTCAGACCCTCAATTTTTAAGGGCAATAAAAATCTGTAGCACAACTTCCTTCCCAAGGGAAGTAAAGCTGATGGTCCCATATCTTACAGCACATAAAAGAACTTTTCACTCATGATAAGAGATGAGTCAATGCAAAATTAGATACCATTTTCAGTCACCCACTGTGCTCATAGATGTCACTGCAGAGATATCTGGTGGACAAGAGAGGGAACAACTAAAAAATCACTCAAATCAACTAAGTATGCTGGATAAATGGATAATATAATTTTCCGAAGTGGTGTCCAAATAGAAAGTTAGAAATATGGTGATCAGTTGAGGTTATTAGCATAAGTGACATTTAGTGTGCCATTAGAAACCAACATTTCTTGTTCAGACTCCTAGAAGTATGATTTGCTGATTATATATCTAGGCCAGCAACTCATAACTTTGTTTAAATATTGGAGTCTTTCATATAATGCCAAGGCTGAGACCGCACACGGTGTCCCCTCCACATCTCTATGCATTAACACAATGACTCTCTGTATTATCTATATCCTTTGTCTCATGATATTGAGATGTGTCATTTTTGCGCCGTTGTGGAATGCCTGCTGTTGACAGGTGTTGCTGTTCCCACAATGCATAGTGGATACACACTCCCCTGAATGGCAACACATAATTATGAAGCTGCCAGAATTCTTGCAGCCCTTTTAATTCTCACTTTATACTAACACATAACATTATATGAAAATTGTAAGTCTCCTGCAGCAGGATGCATGTAATAAAGTGGTGCTTGATGCAGAATATTGTGAAATTTTCTATCATTTTTATAACACGAGATATTCTGTCAAGTAACTTAAGAACCAAAAGGACATGTGTGGTTTGCAGTATATTTTCATGCCTTTTTATGCATAGATTGCTGTTCTGTAGTAAGAACTGTACATGCCACCTCAAGAAACACCAGCTTTTGTCACTGTGCTTGCATCATTCATGTAGAGACCTTGCCAGGGATACATGCATAAATGTACACTCATAGAGTGGGTGGTTTGCACAAAATTACTACCAGGATTCAAAATAATGTGATACAGTTAGAGATATGTTCAGAATCTTGTTTTAGTGTACCACAACTCTGATCTTGGCACAGTACACAGCCACCAGAAATACTGGATTCTTTTTACTTTGTTTCTGGAAGCGCAAACCCTACAGCACTTCATATTCCTTTTAGCAGGCCAATGCACAAGTTCTTCACTTCAAGTCTGCTGCAGAAAAGTTGACTCAGGCCATAACATTTCTGACTTGTCTTCTGGAGGTGTCTTGTTCAAATGTAAGTCAGGACATTGACAGTCCTGATGGGTGTTTCATGGTTTTCCTCAGCCCCTCCAAGCAAATGCCAAGATGGTACCGCCAGTGGCTACAACCACATCTTTCCATTTCATTTTTCACTTAGCCCTATGCCATGTATCAAACTTTCCTAAGAGTATAGCATTTTTATCAGGTGGATTTTCATTGCCTGCACACATGTAAAATATTTTATAATATGCAAAAGAATGATCATGCACCACTGTTAAAGCAAAACAGAAATGGTAATCCCTAAGTGTATCTCTGGTCATAACCCATACAGTAAAGGCCAGAAAATGTATTTTTTCCACATCTTGTAGGAAATATACTAGGTCTGTCTTGAGCTGCAAGGTCTTCATAGAAGTAGCAGTTTGTTTCCCTTAAAAGCAGAGAAAATGCATGTTCAATAAACATAAAAACAGTCAAAATGGTCATGAGTTTTCATATAAACGTACCAGACATAGTTTGTTCAATCCAATTTCATTCCCCTCAAACTTATGTGCATGTGCTTTGTCCTGCCATGCCAGTTCATTGTCAGTCACATGGCTGGCATCTGATGAAATAGCTTTTATGAAGCTCTTCCTCAGATGTGCAGTTACACTACAGTCCTTTTGTTATTCACCCTTGCAACCTATTTCTTTCAGACCGATTTTTAATATTCCCAACATATCTATGCTTTCTTTATCTCTTCCATGCATGATACATGTCCTGCTATCTCATACTTGGTTTGATCACTAATAATATTTGGTAAAGACTAAAACTTATGAAGCCCTTCACTATACAATTTTCTGCAGCCCAGTGTTATTTCCTCCTAGGACCAGATATTCTCCCCAGCAACTGTTGTCAAAGACCCCTGATCTACAAAGGCCGTTCTGTATGTAATGCCTCCTATTTTTTTTGTGTTAATCTCTAATGTCTGAGCTGGAATTTGGTGTTGCAGTAAAGGTTGAACCTTCCCACCAATGTACTGTAAGTTTAGTTCTTCTGCGACAGATAGCGACAGCAGAGCAGTCCACCAAAATGGCGCCTGACATAGAAGTGCGTACGAAGCAGATATGTGTTATTGAATTTCTCACTGCCGATCAAATTGCACCCATTGACATCCATCGATGCTTGCTAGAGGTGTATGGAGATGATACAGTGGATGTCAGCACAGTTAGGCGGTGGGTAGTGCGTTTCAGCAGTGGCAAAAGTGAAGTGCACGACAAGCCACGCGCTGGGCATCCCTGCTAAGCTGCCAGTCCTCACAATGAACAGTGCCTCGATCAGCTCATCCATACAGATAGGCAGATAACGATCAGGGAACTGTGTGCATGGCTTAATATCGGCTGTAATGCATTGGAAATGATGTTGGGGAAGCTGGATTATCACAAAGTTTGTTCCAGGTGGGTCCCAAGGATGCTTACACAGGACCACAAAACTCATAGAATGGAAGTCTGTCAGGACCTGTTGCACCAGTTTGAGGCTGAAGGTGACAAGTTTCTGGACAGCATCGTCACCGGAGATGAGATGTGGTGTCACCACTACGAGCTGGAAGTCAAAAGACAGTCCATGAAGTGGCGAAATTTGGATTCCCCAAGAAAACAGAAGTTCAAGACACAGTCATCGGCAGGGAAAGTGATTTGCATGGTCTTTTGGGATAGGCGGGGTGTGATTTTCTTGGATTTCCTGGAGCCTGGTGAGACTGTCAATTCTGAACGCTACAAGACGATGCTGACTAAGCTGGAAGCCTGCATTTCCCGATTCAGACCAGAGAAGCAGACAACCTTTCGCTTACAACACAATAACGCTAGACCGCATACCAGTTTGGCTGGACTGTCCTACCACATCCACCTTATAGCCGCAATTTAGCACCTTCAGACTTCCATCTCTTTGGGCCTATGAAAGATGGACTATGTGAGCAACATTTTTCAGACAATGATGCTGTCATTGCAGCTGTAAGAAAGTGGCTAGCCTGTGCTGGCGCAGACTTTTACAAGCACAACATACAGGCTCTTGTTCATCGCTGGCAAAAGTGCGTAACGAATGGTGGTGATTATGTGGAAAAATAGGAGGCATTATATACAGAACGCTCCTCGTATGTTCTTTCATTAATGTGTAGAGATTGAGTTTACTACCTATACAAAACATTGAGCAAAATTATAGTTCAGTATCTTCCTACTTTTTACATAGGATTTGGGGAGAAAATGTATGACATGAACAGCAACACACATTCTCTGAATTAATCTCTTCTTATGTACTTCATTAACACAATCTTTATCTGTTACTTTCATTCAAATATTTAAACTCTGCCCTTATTTTTGTTGTGATTTCATATGCTTAAAAAATCATCAGCAAAACTAGAAGCTTAATTGTGCCATTCAAGTTCCTCCTAATTTAAATGAACCTTCATAATAGCATATTATTATTAATAATTTTATTTCCATGGATCCTCATATAGCTGGAACACCAGCCGATACAGAAATAGTCAATGAAAACAAGACAAATCACATTGATCACATGAATACAATTAGATTATATAAATACAAGGAAGGCTAATTGGATTGGTCATGTTTTACGCAGAAACTGCCTTCTAAAAGAAGTTATCGAAGGAAAGATAGATGGGCGGATAGAAGTGACAAGAAGACGTAAGAAGATGCTGGATGACCTTGGGGACAGAAGAGGATACTGTCATTTGAAGGAGAAAGCTCTAGATTGCATTAAGTGGAGGAATTGTTTTGGAAGAGACTGTGGACCTGTCGTCTTTGACAGATTACTGATGATGATGATGAAATACAATCAATTACATAATTACAGTACTTAATCCATCATAATTAGAATTATGTCATTTAAATAAAATTATTACTGTCACGAAAGGTGGATGCAAGATTTAACACCAACATAATTTGACTATTTTTAATAAAGGTTGGAGTTTAAACACTCATCAACAGAGTAAAAAGTATTTGAGATCAACAGTGGTTTTAACTCCATTTTAAAGCTTCTGAAATTTTCTAAAATTCTTATTCTTTCCAGCAGTTTATTGTATAATCTACTTGCCTTGTTTAACACATTATTCTCAAAAAGGGCTGTCCTACATGCTTGGATATATAACTTATTTTTTTCTCTCGTATCGTACTCGTACTTCTGGAAATTACATTCCAGATTATCTCTCAATTGTTTGATACAACATAATATAGTCAAGATATAGAGAGGGCACGGTCAGAATTTTGAATTGGAAAAATATATTTCTACAAGACATTCTTTTATTCACCCCCACTATTAGTCACATCACCTTTTTTGTATCCAAAAGATCATTATACTACCTTTATCCCATATTTCAGTCTTGACTGAAAGTAAGAATAATAGATAGATCTAACCATTTTATAGCTCATGATTTCCTATGATGTTTTAATAATAAAGTAAGCCTTATTTAAATTTGTACATACAGATTTAATATGGATATTCCATCTCAAATTTTCAGTAATTTTTATTCCTAAGAACTTTACATCCAATTTATAAGGGATTTCTACATAATTATAAACAATACAAGGTTTACAAACTCTTTCCCTTTGTCTTGGGTGGAATGATAGCGCACAAGACTTCCTAGTATTTAATATTAGCTCATTCTTATTAAACCAACTTTCTAAGTGGTTCATTAGGAGAGTTGTTTTTTCTTTATGCTTATTTTCTTCCTTATCTATAATCAAGATATTTATATCGGCATAAAGCGCCTTTTCAACATCTGGTATATAATTTGGTAAATCATTTATATATATGAGAAATAACAGGGGTCCCAAGATAGAGCCCTGTAGGACACCACTTAAATTCTTCCTAGGAGGCAACAAATATTTCATTTGGGTACCCTTTAACACACGTGTGATTTCTAAAATTGGGTTCTATATTTGACAAATAAGATTGAATTTATTTGCAATACCTCTAATCCCATATGTTTCTAATTTGTCTAGTAAAATTTTATGGTTTAAAACATCATAAGCTTTTGTTAAATCTAAAAATAATCCTACCACCTGCTGTTTATTCTCATTGGTTTTCTGAATATTATTTAAAAATGTGTGGCAGGCATATTCAGTTGATTTTCCTTGTCTGAACCCAAATTGTGCATTGGAAATTATATTATTTTTTTCTATAAAGGAATTTACATTATCTTTTCCAGTATTTTAGAAAATACTGACAATATGGACATTGGCCTATAATTTAGAATCTCTCTTTCATCTCCCTCTGGGATAGGCTTTATTAAATACCACAATTTTTATTACTATTTCTAGAGCTCTTAGGGGCAGGGTTAAATCTATAACTTTTATTTAAAACATTGTTTCAGTGTGGTAAATACTGTCATGTATTTAGGGGTTTGTGACTAGATGGGGTATGGATTAGATAAGAAGATGAGGAATACTTGATAATTTTTTAAGGTGATATATTCTTTGTGACCCAATATAGCATCTAGTATTAGCTCTGACCTCATAAAAGTTTTGAACAGTCTCTAGTGGAATTTTATACCACTCTTCTTGAAGAACACCAAGTTGCTTTAGAGATGTTGGAGGTGGGAATCTGTTCCTCACTCTAGTCTTGAAAACTGACCACAGTGGTTCAATAATGCTCAAATTTGGTGATTGTGCTGGCCAGGGAAAATGAAGTTCACCTGTATGCTCTTCAGACAATGACTGAACAGTTTCAGCTGTGTGAATGAGGACATTATCATCTTGGAAAACTGCTTCACTATTCAGAAATAACATCCTGATCATAGGATGCACCTGATTACCTAACTTGTCCACATACTCCCAGTAATTAGCCATGAAAGGTAATAATCAAACCATCACAGAACTTCTCCCATGTTTCACTGTTGGAACCAGGCATTCCGGATTGTAGGCTTCCTTGGGCGTTCTCCAGACGTATACTCTTCCAGAAATAGGAATCAGGGTGAAGTACAACTCATCTGACCATACCATTCATGTGTTTCCAGTTGTCTGATGTCCAGGTTCTATGGTAGTGACATCATCCTCCACATATCAGAGCACTGCTTTCAACAATTAGAGATTTAGCAATCGCAGCCTACCGTGGATTTTGGATTTATGAAGCTCATGTTGGACAGTTTGTGGAAACGGAATCTTCAAGATGGATATTCAGTTCTGCTGTCACCTGTGCTGTAGTAGTTCTGTGATTTTTCGAAACAGACTTTTTCAATTTACGATTATTTCTTTCTGGCAATGCTGATTTTCGCCCACTGTTCCTCTTCACTGATGTCTTCCCATCCTCCCCATGATTCTTTTGTGTCAACATAACCTTAGAACCTGTGGCAGTTTTTGTCACAGATGGTCCAGCTAACGGAAGAATGTCAACAATGAAGAAGGCAGGAGGAAATACAGGAGAGTGAGGAATGAATTGAAAAGAGCCATGGACAGGGCCAAAAAGGAATATCTTGAGAAGATATGTAATGAGATTATAGAATTTCAAAGAACA
>NW_019732400.1:43827-55911 GCF_002891405.2 Cryptotermes secundus | reverse complement strand
ATGCTTCTTATATTTTGATGATAAATTACAAGTGAAGTCCACTGCCTACTATTATCCACCTTATTCTTATTATAAATCATTCCCATAAAAAATCCTTATTTCTCGTAGTTGGGATCTTTCGTCGCCTTCTCGGAGGAGCAGTTTGTTCTGCTACTCTGGCTATCCTCTGCTCATCCACGGAATCAATATTGGTTTCCCCTTTGTTTCTGTCTTCTTCGTCCATGTTGAGTGTAACATTTCTTGAGATTACTTTGGTAGCATGCCCTGATTCTATTGTTGGCTTTGCATGGTCGGGTATTGTCGTTTCCCATTTGAGTGGGATAATGGTATTTCTTGNATTGTTTTTTGATATGTCATTTGCTCCGCCACAATAGATCAGGATATCCTTCTGTGTTAATTTATTCACTTCCTGTATAGCCGTAGTCTTCAGTTGGTCAGTATTAGCATTGGGTTTTACTATTCCCATAATCTCATAGTTATCACCCAATTTGTATCTCAGTTCGCTGGAAAGTCCTCTAATGTGACTATCACCAATAATCAAAATTTTAGATTTTTCTGATGACTTAGTTGATTTGTTTTTCTCATCATTTTTTACCTTCTGCAGTCGATTATGGGTCTGCACACTTACTTCCTCTCTCGATATAGCCCTTGAGGTTATGATGGTTGGAATAGTTGAGATCACTTCATCATTTGTGTCTTCATTTATTTTGATGTTTCTAAGAGCTTCCGAGTAGGTTTTTTTAGGTAACACTTCACTATTGCTGGAGGGGGTCTGTTTAAGAGTTATTTTACTTTCTTCTAGTTTTAAAATTATTTCCAACAGGGTTTGTTTAACTACAGGACGAACGGCCATGTTGTAAAACTCATGTAATTCACTTTTATTCAATAATACTTCTAAATCTTGCTGTTCATTATCAGAAGCACTTGAAATATTTAAGACTCTATTTTGAACCAAAGGATCAGCAATATTGCTTAAACACGCTTCTTTAAGGTTAGTGGAAATTTCGTCAGTTTTTACCGTCTTCTTATTTAGTTCTTCGTGTAATATTTTTATTATTTTTTCCAGCGATAGTATTTCAGTCTTTGCCTGAAGTAGTTCAATACTTAATTCCTCACAACTTATGCATTTCACTTCTTGCATTGTACTTTCTTTATTAAAGAATAAAGAGATACAGCTCTCTGGTTGACCCATATAACCTGCCATCTTGGATGATCTTTGAGTCAAGACAACTCAGTATAGTGACAGGCCTCTGGTCTGGATAGCCGGTGTTCGATTTCTGGCAGAGGCAGGAATTTTTCTGTTGTTCGCAGTAGTCGTGCTGATTGTGGGGTCAAATGTGTACTTATGCACTGGTTACATAGGGATCATTCCCTGCGGGAAAAGTGGTAGGGGCATGAAGCTGTTCACTCACATCTGTCTAGTGCTGAGGTCATGAATGCGTGAAGCTGTAGCGTTACTTCCCTGTACGTATAGTATGGGCCTATTGAAGCACAAGGACAGCTTTAGCTATATCATACATGAGGTGTACTTGATCCTCTTTGGTTTGAAACCATCGTTGAGTATCCTCAGTTTTCTTGCAGAGATGGCTTCTGTATGGGTAGGACTGTGCATAGTTCAGGTTATGTTATGTTATGTCTGAACAAGTGAACAAACCCCATGCAGAGTTAGCAGAAGATGGATATATAAGCTGTATTACCATCATCACTCTTATTGCTTTTATGTGAACATTTTCACTGTTAATGTACCCTGAAGCTGATGGTTGAGTACAGTGAAGGCTGGTCTCTCACACTAAGATTTAAGGTGTTTGGAAGCAAAATGGTGAGGAGAATATTTATTTGGTCTTAGGAAGGAAGAGGTAATAGCATGAGGAACATTATTTATATTATTTACCAGATATTGTTAGTGTGATCAAATCAAGGTGGGAACATGTAGCATGCATGAAAAAATCAGGACTGTTAAATTTTCTTGTTGGAAAACCTAAAAGGAAGAGATGACTTGGGAGACTCAGGCATAGATGGGACTTGATATTACATAAATTAAATTAATCTTAAAAGAAATAAGTTTGTGAGCTGGATTCATTTGGCTTGGGATGGGATCCATTGATATTATGTTGTGAGGGTAATTAATCTTCATATTCCATAGAAAGTTGAGAATTTATTGACCAGTTGAGTAAACTGTCACTTTCTTGTGAAGCGTCGTTTTCCATGGGGTTGTTTGGTTTGATTTTCTTGTTATCTCTTAGTGTCACTGTAGATTGATTGTCTAGTAGCTTCATATGTGCTTACTTTTAACTGCTTGAGAGAAACTGTAGCACTAGTTGACTGCCATTCAGACTGCAGGATCACAAATGGAGCTAGTTCTTGCACAGTAACAAATCATCATTATTTATATCTGTGTTGTGAGGAGAATGTAATGTGTATTATGTTTCGAATGCATGTTTCCTCCATGTTTACATATTCAATTTCTGTACATTTGTGTCTCTTAGAATGATGGAAGATTTCTCAAATGAAGAAATGCCTCGGAATCAGCCTTCTGTGAGGCATTGGCTGCGATACATTGAACACAAGAAGGGGAGTCCTGAACACACTGTTAATGTTATCTTTGAAAGAGCCCTAAAGGAGTTACCAGGAAGGTATGAGTGTTAAATAAACACAGGGAATTTTGTTCATGAAACAAAAACAAAAAGAAATCTGATGCCTGTTCTGAAATAATTAAAGAATGTAATGGCCTTCTGATTAAAAAGTTATATTGTGTAAAATTCAGAAATGATCTTCTGTTTTATTAAATGTATTTTTTTAATCAGAAATGTCCTCCACATTATATTCTTTATTGGCATCTTCTGTCCGTGAACACTAGAAAGCGCTGTATAAACAGTGATGAATGCAGAGTTTCAACAAGATTCTGTTGGTAAAGTTAGGGTGTTCAGCTGTGGGGCTGTACAAAACCATCAGACACAAAAATAATTCAAAGATTTCTATCCAAATTCTTGCACTCAGTAACTAAATCACCTTGTTATGTCTCCACAATGAACTGCAAATCCCATTCGTCATAGAAGAAATACATAGATTGTCAACAATCTACCATCAAAGCATACTCAGACACAATAACAGACTACATGTAGAAATTAACAACCCACCAAATGTAAGAAGTTTGAGGAGACAGTGGCTGTCTGACCTACCGCAGCCCACAGATGATGAAAATTAAAACCATCACCTTTCCTCGACAGGGCCTGTCAAGAGTATCATCAGTGTATGACTTCTCTACTCAAGGCACATACTTAGAACAAATTTACTTATTGCTCCATATTATCGAGAGTAGATTGTAAATATTTTCTAAATTAAATAGAAAAAATTGGTTCTCAAAAATCTGCCTTTGAAGCTCGGTAGATGTGGGGTAATAATGTTACGGTCTTGATTTGTAAGTTTCGATTAAAGTCTTGACACTAGTACATAGTAATGAAGTACACTCACATTAAGAATTTTTAATGTATAATTTAATTTTACTTGCTTTGTTTATTACCAGATAGGCATTTGAAAGTGTTGATTTGTTGACGAGTTTGCCAGTAGGTGTGGATTGTAATAATTTGCTAGTAAGCAATAGCAACCCAAATTTAAACTTAATTTAGAACTATCATATTGGCTTTTCATTCAGACAATATCAACCCATTTATACAGTCAATTTATTTTCCCATTTATATATATTAAGGTAACATCATATTCCTTTGTAGGCTGCAGTCTCACATTACATGATTAACCCATCCAGCAAATGCTGACTGAAATATTTAATAAGTCATTAAAATAAACTATGGTAATGAAATATTGTGACATAGAAGTAGGCAGATACATTAAAACTCTCAGTGGTTGTGGAATTTGCAGATTACTGGTGATGCTTTAAAAAACCAGATAAATTCATAATACAGAGACTAAGTTAAACAGAATTCTTTAATTGATTTCTTTTATTAAAGATAATTTATTACATTGTGGTAACAAGTTAAAGATAATTTATTACACTGTGGTCACAAGTTAGTACCAATATATTCTTTCTCTTCTGGTACCACAGTTTTCTTTATCCCTATGTGGTGGTGTTTTCTGCTTTTTATAACTTGTCTTTACATTAATTAACATAAATCTAATTGCTCCTTGCATATATTTTAAATTGTATTTTTCTTCCCAGCTATAAATTGTGGTACAGTTATCTCACGCTTCGAAGGAGACAAATCAAGGGACGCTGCATTACGGATCCCTCATATGAAGATGTAAATAATGCATTTGAGAGGTCATTGGTTTTCATGCATAAGGTGAGTTTATTGTGTCTGTGAGTGTGTGTGCATGCAGGTGCGAACTCACAGTTAGAAATCGAAACTATATATGAAGTTGGAATTCTGTTCAAATTTGAAGTCTGAAGAAAAATGATGAGTAGTTTTTTATGTACTATAGTTTTGTATTGGCAACATTCATTGCACGGCATTGATGAAATTTAACTTCAGTACTTAATGAAATGGTTCCAGGCCATATTATCCTGTCTAGATTAGAAGTAAACTTGAAGAATACCTCATTCAGTATCTCCATATCAAGAGTACATACCGGCACTTCTGATATAATACTTTATTTGCATGCTTAAAAAAACAGAAATATAACAAAATACTATAAAAATAATTGTAATATTCTGCAATGGTATTTTAATCTAATTTGGGACTTTACATCCACTCCCCCATATGCCTTTATGGCACAGTGCTTCATTACTTAAGCACAGGGACAACTTTACCTTTACCAGCAATTGAAAATGCAGCTTTGTTGTAATGGGGTCTTTCTTAAGGTTGAGGCTGTGATACCAGTTCCGTTTTTAAGTATATTTAATAATTTCTTTTTATTCCAGATGCCAAGAATTTGGCTTGACTATTGTCAGTTTCTGATAGATCAGTGCCTTATAACGAGAACACGACATGTGTTTGATCGTGCGCTTCGTGCTCTGCCCATTACTCAGCATCATCGTGTCTGGCCTCTCTATCTGAAATTTGTGAAAATGCATAACATTCCTGAAACAGCTGTTAGAGTTTTTAGAAGGTATCTTAAGGTTAGTACAACTTTTAATCATAAACTCTGGGATGGATTGGTAAGCTACTTAGGGTGATATCAATCTGAATCGCACGTAAATTTCACCTTTAGGTTCAAGTCCTATGAGGACTGCCACTGGCTTTGCACTTTGTTAAAAATCAAATCTATATATATATATATATCAGTACCAGAAATATTCTAGTAAATGTATGTCTTCTGTTTCATAGTTATATCCGGAAGATGCAGAAGATTATATCGAATATTTGATATCAATAGGACGATTGGATGAAGCAGCAATGAAACTAGCCTACATTGTGAACAAAGAAGATTTTGTGTCAAAGCATGGCAAGTCAAATCATCAGTTGTGGAATGAACTTTGTGAGCTAATTTCAAAGAATCCTGGTAAAGTAAGGTGAGAATATTGCTACTTCCATGTCATTATTATGAGGGAGAGTCAGTAAATAGGTCATAGATGAAAGTAAGACACCTGTAATGGATGAAATAGGTTTTCTTTGTAGCAGCATAGTCCAACATCAGGATAGTCTAGGTAGCAGACATGCACATGAATGATCAGAGGCTGGTTTCAGTAGTCAAAATGGCAACTGTGCTTGAGGGGCGTAACACTGGAGAGCAGCATTGTGTTGTGCGGTTTATGTGGGCAAAACGACTCGGTGCAAAGGATATTCATAAAGAAATGTTTCCTGTTTACTGTGGGAAGTGTTTGTCACATAATGCGGTTCACAGCTTGGTTGAGATATTCTCTCAGGGATGTTTGAAATCTCAGACGATGAAACAGAGGTGCAGAACAGTCAAAATACTTCTATGCTGCAGATTTCTACTCTTTGGTAAAGAAATGGGACAAGTGTATCAATGTTGGTGGAGGATATGTTGAGTAATGAAAGTTCTTTCGAGGTTTAAATATCACTCTCACATTGCACACAACATGTTTCGGCCCTAAATGGCCATCTCCAGGTGTCTTACTACTGCTACACTGCACTAATATTGTCCTTTCATTGCATATGCAACTGCATGCTTCATAGTTTAAAATGTCATACTCGTAGTCAATTGGTATCCGCTAAATAGCACACACCCTGTAGTTCACTTAATTTAAACCAATAAAATCTATTAAAATTTTATATTTTAATTTCATTTAAATTTTATAAAATTCTTATTGCACCTCACGAGGGCATTGTACAAGTTGATGGGAATTCTCATAATTTGTGCTCCGCAAGAAATATTAGTAGGATGATTACGTCAAGGAGGAGCTCATGGGTTGGACATATAGCACTCTCAGAACTGATGAGAAATACATACAAAATTGGCAATATTCAGCTTCTTATTTTGCTCAATTTTTGTTAAGTCGACAATCGAAAAAAAATACCTCAGCAGTTGAGAAGACTTCAGGTTATCACCAATATTCCTTGCAGGGGTATGTTACGCATTATAAAAGCTCAAAGAAGATAAACGCTTAAGTGAAGACACTGAAATTGGCATATTAAATACTTAGACACACATATGTTATTACAGGCCACTGTTAATAGGAAAGGATGAGAGGTTGGGTATTAATTTATTAGAATGACAAATATGATACATACATTAAATGTTGAGTCACCCAGCGCAAATAGAGAAACCTATGGGATGCAAAATAATCTGACACAGTTGCAGGGGATTCTGATTCAGTGCAATATGTTGACCTGTGGGGTGGTGCCAACCGTCCTTACTGCTTGGAAGGGGCATGCATCAAGTTCACTTCCACATGGTCTCTGGGTCTGTGGAGAGGACGCACGGGCTGCAGGAATCATGGACGGACACCTCCTTCTGCACTCACTTGTTGCACTGCTTGCAGCTGCAGATGACATCCCCTAAGAAAAAGCAAGATACTGTGATATATGAAAATTAATCAAATTATTGAAATTGAGAAAGGCCTTTGGAATTGATGGTATTCCAGACAAATGCCTCAGGCACCTTCCAAAATGGCCATGTGGATATTTGGCACAGTTATTTAATTGCATTTCCAGAGTCTTAGAAGGATGTTACCAATAGGAGGCTGTAACAAGCTGAGAAGACTAGTGTGGAATATAATGATTTGCACAGCATTGTGGTTACACGTAGGAGCTGGGATAGCCGATTTGGTATATTGAAGGGCTATGGGTTGGACGGTCCAGGTTAAATTCCCTGCAATGCAAGATTTCTTCTCCACAGCATCCAGACCGACTCTGGGGCTCACCCAGCCCCGTGTCCAATGGGTACCCGGGGCTCTCACCTGAGGGTAAAGCAGCAGGGCCATGTAGCTAACCACTCACCTCCATCTAGTGCTGAGGTGAAGAACAGTTGAACTATACCTCCACTTCCCTATATGTCTTCATGGCATAGTGCTACCTAATTAAGCACAGGGACAACTTTACATTTTTACAGTTACTTGTAATTCCAAGCTGTAGAGTCCAATAAATCCAATTACCCATCCAAACCCAATCTATAGTCACTTAACACGTGACAGTATTATTCTCAGAATAAACAGCATTAATTGGTTGCTCTTTGTAATGAAACTATATTCTCTGTAAGGTAGGAGCTGAATTATCAGATATTGTTTAGTCCTTAAAAAGATAACCGCAGATGCAAATTGTCTTATTTATCATACCAATGGATTGCATCGTCAAGGTTTGAGTATCCAGTATTTTTATCTTCACTCTGACCAGAACTGCTTCAGGGACCACCCAACTTCATCTCCACTGGATACTGATTGCTCTTTCTTTGGAGGGCATAGGACCAGAGCCCAAAGTTGGTCACTCCTCTCCAGCTTTTTTTGTCATTTACAATTTTATGGAGCCTCTTTTTTTTTCCTTCTCCCCCCCCCCAGTGGGGCGGGACCAAGTCCCTTGCACTGCGGCCACTTGTGGCCTATTGTACCAGCCCCAGATGATAGGTGAGGGTGATTGTGGAGCAATTAGTGGAATGAAGATTGGCAGGGGATACCAAAGTACTCGGGGAAAACCTGCCCCAGCGCCACTTTGACCACCACAAACACCACTTGACCAGACACGGGATCGAACCTGGACCACCGCGGTGGGAAGCCAGGGAGCGAAAAACCGCTTGAGCTATGGCGCGGCCACTAGCTTCCATCTTCGCGCTGCTTATATACATTCAAACTATAACAGTTATGCACAAAGATAAATTTACCTCGTTACCTTTTTTTATATGGATATAAAGCCATGTCATTCTTGATGTCTTTACCTTTACTTCCATGACTGCCAACTTTGGTGGTTTTAAAGTTATGTGACATTGTCTTAGACATCTGGAAGCTTGTTAGTTGGGCATCATGCCTGAATTAAACAATAACCCTGTTCTCTGCAATAAAGCATTGTAATGTCATACCTTTCAGATCTCTGAATGTTGATACAATTATTCGGGGAGGACTCAGAAGATACCCAGATCAAGTGGGTCATCTATGGAACTCATTGGCAGATTACTACGTTCGCAGTGGTCTCTTTGAGAAGGTGGGTATAGGTGATTATAGTGTTCTTGTGGTTAAATCTGGGAGCCAGGATAGCACAGTCGGTATAGCGACTGGCTACGGGCACATTAGCCAGACCTTTTCTGGGGAACATCCAGCATCCTGTCCAATAGGTACCGGAACTTCTCCGGGGATGAAGCAGCCAGGATATGAAGCTGAACACTCACTTCTGACTAGTGCTGAGTTGAAGAATATGAGGATCTGTACAGCCATTCCTCAATACGTTTTCATGGCATAGGATGCACACAACTAGTTAAACACCAGGACAACTTTACTTTGTGGTTAAATCTAAAATAAAAATGTTAATAAAGCTGGTGAAATAGGAATGAATATTTGCTGTAATTTGTTAGTTGTGGAGTTTAGTGAAAGACTGCAAATATATGACTGGATGGGGTTTATTTAACAATGAGAAGCAAGAATTAACATATGTATTAATTTTGTTTTAAAGCTCTACCCAACTTGAGTCCTGAAGTTATTCTTGGAATAGTACGAGTATATTGTACTAATATCTATTGATATTGTCCAACTGAAATTTGCTTCTTTTGCTGGACACAGGCCCGAGACATTTATGAAGAAGCAATTCAAACTGTGACCACAGTGAGAGATTTCACTCAAGTGTTTGATGCTTATGCACAGTTTGAAGAATTAAGTTTGAGTAAGAGAATGGAGGAAGCGGCAGGAAATTTGAATCCTACGGAAGAAGGTAAGGATTATAAAATAGGTTTATTTAATTTTGAAACAAACCTGCAGCATGAAAATTCGAATGTAAAACTACCAGAACTGTTGCTCTGTTTAGCATTTAAATGTAATTCATATTGTGGTCTTCTGGGCTATGATACGTGTAATTGGATAGGTGTCAATATTTCAGAGGAACATGCTGCCTTTTATACCCTGAAAATTGGGGCAGTATTTTTTTCCAAAATGTTGGTACTTACCTAGCAGGCTATGTGATACTAGGACCCAAAACACTGCAATACAAGCAGATATATTATACTTATCATTGTGTATTAAATCAGCCTCATGATTATAATTGAGGAGCTGTTTCAAGGAAATAGCGGCTCCGGTGTAGAAAACCGAAATTGACGGCAGTGGGGATTCGTTGCGCTGACCACACGACACCCTCTATCTGCAAAAGTTGGCACTAAACTTCTCCGACAAGTGAAGTATAGTGAGGTCGGTATAGTTCACTTGCGGACTAAAATCACGGAGTTTATGTGTTTGTTTTGTGTATTAAATTAGTGATTTAAAAAAAGAGTCAGGTGGATGGGAACAAGTACAAGTTGCAAGTTGTACTGAGTATGATCTGACCCTCAGTGGCTATAAATTGTGTTTACAGACGACATTGACCTGGAATTGCGACTAGCTCGATTTGAGTACCTGATGGAACGAAGGCTCCTGCTTCTGAACTCGGTCCTGCTACGACAGAACCCACATAACGTGCAAGAGTGGCGCAAGAGGGTCTTACTGTATGAAGGAAAACCCCATGAGGTAATATCAGATATTAATTTCTCATCAGGTATTGAACTGTGTGACCTGTTAAGCTGCATGCTATCTCCTCATTGGGCTCCCTAAATTTCTCTTCCCCCATGGTTTGTATCCTGAAATCTGTTCTATAAAACGTACATGCAAGAACAACTGTTTCAGTTCAAAATGAAGTTGAGACAAGAATTTGAAAAATTCAAAAACTGGGACAAGAACGAAAATTTTCTCTGCTACATCAGTTTCTTCGCTGTAGTCAGAATTAATAATTTTCATAAACCAATGTGTTTAAGAAACTAAATTCTAGGGCCATATCCTTTTTATCGTGGACAGAAGTGGTGGGGGGCAGACTTTGTTGGCGAGCTGATCTGTGTGACCACTGGTATCCATCATCATGACTCTAATGAACTGGGATGTTCATGTGCTTCTGTTCAAAACCACAGCAATTATATGAAAATTTTCAAATTTCAGGAATGAAGAATAAATATGTGAATTGAGATGGAGATTTTTTTTTCATTTGCACTTGAAAATTTGAGACTCACACTTGCCTACGTGTTAACTAACTCACTCACTCACTCAGTAATTCCATGGAGCTCTGTCTTTCTTCATTCAACTGCTAAAGAATTTCCCAACATTTTATGAAACCTGAAGGTTTATTACGAGGTTCACAAGAGCCTGCCACTGGTCCCTATCCTGAGCCAGATTAATCCAGTCCATACCATCCGTCTTAGTACTCACTTACCGACAGGCATTACTAAAGAGTCCACTATTAGGACTGCTGTTTAAATTTTTAATGAATGTGTGTCAGCTACTAAGTCATGATATTGTAATGTGTTTTGGTACTGAAGACGCCTTTCGGGTTGTTAATTGGTTTTATTAACAACCTACAAGTCGTAACTGCAATTGGTTATGACACTGCTGCAGGTTTACACAATTTACAGACCCTACACACTAATCTCTTCACTCTGTCTTCAGTAGTCTTCGCTTTTTTACATTACAACTTGAGAGCTATACAAGTGTCACTGAATTACACACTCCCAATAAGCAATACCTTCTCAGTTATCACAAACTATCACTGATTATCGCACTAAAATCTTCTAACCACGCGTTCAGTTCTTCTTCCCGCGACTGACTGACTGACGACTGACTGACTTCTGCTCTGCCGAATACTCCGAATACTCACTGACACTGTCTTCGGCGGCTGCTACATTTCAACTGACTCCTTAGGTATTCCAGTCTCTCATATAAACCCTCAGTTGGACAGCAGAAAATGCAGCTTGCTTCACTGTTGTGTGATGCCATGTTTACAGAGGGGTTGCTTGGCATCGCTGCTGATAGTTATTTATTACTGCTTAGCAACCAAAGCGCTTCAGCTTTGCCACGCATGGCATGGAGAAACGCTGCTTTCCTTACTGTTGCATAACCTCGTTTCCACTGTTACGTAACTTGGCAACCGACCGTTTATCAAGAGTCTGTCTTGGTGGTGACTCGTTCACATCCCATTGCCCAGCAATGATTTGACATGTCACAGTATTTTACTAATACAGCAATTTTATGTTTCAGATTATCAACACATACACAGAAGCAGTTCAGACTGTAGATCCAAAGCTTGCAGTTGGGAAACTCCACACCCTTTGGGTAGCATTTGCAAAATTTTATGAAGAGAACAGGCAAATTGATGATGCTCGTGTGGTTTTTGAAAATGCCACCCATGTCCCTTACAACAAAGTTGATGATTTGGCATCTGTCTGGTGTGAATGGGCTGAGATGGAGATTCGGCATGAGTATGTTTTACTGCTTATGTCCTTATATTTACAAATTCTAATGTATCTGGTCACCGGTCACAGTAGCCAAGCAGTCTAAGGCATGTACTGACTTCACTTGCTCAGAAGCTGGGATTGTGGGTTTGAATCCCACACAAGGCATGGATGTTTGGTATGTGTAGGTGTTTATTCTGTGTTTGCGTTGTCCTATGTTTAGGTAGGGGCCTTGCAATGAGCTTATCACTCGTCCAAGGAGACTACCACCTGTAAAATGAT
>NW_019732400.1:41942-42595 GCF_002891405.2 Cryptotermes secundus | reverse complement strand
TTTGACATGTCACAATATTTTACTAATACAGCAATTTTATGTTTCAGATTATCAACACATACACAGAAGCAGTTCAGACTGTAGATCCAAAGCTTGCAGTTGGGAAACTCCACACCCTTTGGGTAGCATTTGCAAAATTTTATGAAGAGAACAGGCAAATTGATGATGCTCGTGTGGTTTTTGAAAATGCCACCCATGTCCCTTACAACAAAGTTGATGATTTGGCATCTGTCTGGTGTGAATGGGCTGAGATGGAGATTCGGCATGAGTATGTTTTACTGCTTATGTCCTTATATTTACAAATTCTAATGTATCTGGTCACCGGTCACAGTAGCCAAGCAGTCTAAGGCATGTAGTGACTTCACTTGCTCAGAAGCTGGGATTGTGGGTTTGAATCCCACACAAGGCATGGATGTTTGGTATGTGTAGGTGTTTATTCTGTGTTTGCATTGTCCTATGTTTAGGTAGGGGCCTTGCAATGAGCTTATCACTCGTCCAAGGAGACTACCACCTGTAAAATGATCATGAAGCTGAAAATCAGAGGCCAGGGCCCAAGGGGGCTGTAGAGTCAGTGAAAAAAAAAATGTACCTGGTCAGTAATATGTATGGACAACAGTTGGAATTATTAGTCAGTCTGTTTAATATATATATAT
>NW_019732400.1:24222-39761 GCF_002891405.2 Cryptotermes secundus | reverse complement strand
TATATTCAGGGGGTCTCAGTTTCAATCCTTGTCATCGCCACACAGAACAGAAATAAATTAAATAAAGGGCTGTGAGTGTAATGGCAGTAGTCATGTGAAGATGTAAATAATTTGACCTCCTAAAGCAGCCTTCATTAAAAATATACCTTACACCAGTGATTCTGAGCCTCTTGCATCTCAGAAATTTTGTCACAAGAAAACAGTCACTAGTCCCAAGAAAAACAAAGCTTGGTTATTCCAAAAAGAGTACTTTTATGGTTATGTATGTTCTTATTAATCATTAATGGAAATTCTTAATATTGAGACAAGTTCTGTCCAGCTGACCATCAGTATGATAAATGTGATGCATCAGCTGGTGGAGAAAAGCTGCCTTATACAATATTACAATTGTCACAAACCTTTTAGAGAACTATTTGTTTTAATATGTTATTATGTTGCAGGCATATGAGAAAGGAATAGCATTGTTTAAATGGCCGAATGTTTATGATATATGGAACACATACCTGACAAAGTTCCTGAAACGTTATGGCGGAACAAAGCTTGAAAGAGCAAGAGATCTCTTTGAGCAGTGTCTAGAGAACTGTCCACCAAAATTTGCAAAGGGTGAGTATAACAAATGTGAGCTTGAATGTAATTCTTTGGGTTCTTTAACTTTTATATTCACACCATGGCTCAAGTGGTTAGTCACTGGCTTCGCACCGTGATGGCCCAGGTTCGATTCCAGGTCTGGTCAAGAGGGATTTGTGGTGGACAAAGTGGCGCTGGTGCAGGTTTTCTCCAAGTACTTCAGTTTGCCCTGCCAATCTTCATTCCACCAAATTCTCCATCATCATAATCACCTTCGGCAGGTACAATAGGCCAATCAGTGGCCGACGTACCGAGTGGACCCAGCTTGACTCCACCCCCCACTATGTGAATTAATTAATACACTTTTATATTCATGGTTTAGACTCTTGGCATGACAAGTTGGTACAGCCCAGTCATTGTCAACACATGTGATTATGTAGCTTCACCTCCATGCCCCATATATACATATATTTCATGATCCCTGTATGACATCACATTTCTCTGCTTCAGCACTGTACTTGCTATATGCAAAACTGGAAGAGGAACACGGAATGGCAAGACATGCTATGGCTGTTTATGAGAGAGCAACAAAAGCAGTGTTGCCAGAAGAGATGTAAGGAGGTAAGGAGGATCACTTGCTTCAAGTTCTCTTTATTTTTTCTCTAATGTTTCCACTTTTATTTGGGTCCTGTGACAACCAGCCTCTCCTCCTCAGTTTCCTCCCCTGTTCTTCCTCTTGGGTAGTTTCACTTTGTCCTTAAAATGTGCCCTTAGTACAACATTCTGTTTTTTATTAATTTATCTGGTGCACGCAGTAGCGTAGTTGGATGAGGCGCTATGCTATAAGCCGGAAGGTCATGGATTCGATTCCCGATGATGTCATTGTATTCCTCACCTCTTTAACAGAAATCAGTATCTGGAGTCTTCCTGTGAGGTAAAGGGCAGCTGGCGCTTAAAGGCTAACAACCTCACTGCCATCTATGAGTTGATTGTCTAGGACAGTGGTTTTCAACCTTTCTTGTTCACACCCACAGATATAATTTCTCTTCAACTCTGTACCCCCAAATTCAAGTTATACGCAATCTATAATCTACATCTAAAATAAATAAGTTATGTCCAAAATAATGTATTAAATAATAGTTTCAAATGAGAAAAAGGAGAATCAAGCTATTAGATAACAGTTATATTATTGCCAATTATATAAAAATTAACGAAGGAACAAAGGTATTTTAGCAAAGCAAAATTATATAATTAAATATTTTATCAATATTAATGTGGTTCTTGCCTCTTAATGAGATGCTTGAATTTGTTTCTGGCGTGCCAGCACCTCAATTCACGGACAAATTTTAATTTTATGTACCCTGTAAGATGCCTTCACATACCCCTGGTTGAAGACCATTGGGTTAGATAATGTGGGAGCTCCGATGTCTCAAAACCCTACAGGCCTGCAGGCCCTGCTACAGGGATAGCTTAACCTTATTAATTTATCATTCTTCCAGTGTATTTCTTCATGATCCATATTGTAGCATGTAGAACCGTTGCTACGCAACAACTGCATAATGGGCGGATATACCAGGGCCGTTTCTTGGCAATGCCTAGGTAAGCAGGTTCCCACAGCAGTAGAAGAACTGTGTTTTTTTATGTGGTCTATGCTGAGATGTTATAAACAAGGGATAAGGGTGGACCCAGTCTGATCTCTATGGGAGACTGTGAAGAGAGGACTTGAGCCAGAGACAGAGGAATAGTCATTGTTGGGGCCGTTACCAGGAAACATCTAGTAACAGTGTTATATTTTAGCATCCTGTTACACTGATTCATATCCATGGTTTATGCTGACCGTCTTACAGTGTATACACTTTTTCACCTTATTCTTCACTTCCACACTACGTGTTTCGGCACTTATGTGCCATCTTCAGGTGTCTTTATGCACGTTAAACTGTTGTACTGCATGCCATGATGTCTTCATTCTAAAATGACTAAAACACAACACAGAACACGATACACAAATACATGTAGGAAGAATGCTCACATAAAAGAGGATTGGCGTAATTCGCGTGTTTGAGTGCGAAGTAGGAAGGATCCTGAAAAGTTTTATTATTTAGAATTCATCGTCCTATATGACGAATACAGATTTTAGTCATTTTAGAATAAAGACATTATGGCATGCAGTACAATAGTTTCAGCATAACCATGGACATCTAGTAACAGACTGAGAACACGAAACTGTGTGCTCTGGTGGACTGTACAATGTAGAAATAGCGATAGTGTTATAGTTATTTGTAGTTATGACCTGTAAGTGATCAGTAATCTATTCACCAATCCAAACTCCATCTGTAGTCTCTCACATACTATGTGGCAGCATGTTAATATGGGCATGTAGTAATTTTAAATAGACAGTTTTACTTGAAGATGTTTTTTCATGTATTTCATATTTGCATATTTTAATGAATTTCTTTTTTTTTTTATAATTTTTTTAATACAATGATACCAACAAGTATTGTATATTTCCTATTTAAGAGTCTTTTGTAATGAAAGTACTTTAAAGACAAATCAGTGATACTGTATAAAAATGAATGCTTGAAAAAGAATTTGAAAACCTGAACTGACTGCAGTTATTAAAGTTTGCTGTTTTGTTTCAGCTGTTTAATATTTACATTAAAAAAGCTGCAGAAATTTACGGAGTCCCTAAGACACGGCAGATATATGAGAAGGCGATTGAAGTTCTTACAGAGGAAAATGCACGGGAAATGTGTTTGAGGTTTGCAGAGATGGAGACGAAACTTGGTGAAATTGACAGAGCCCGGGCCATCTACACCCACTGTAGTCAGATGTGTGATCCAAGGGTATGTTACTTTTTGTTCATTTTCTTCACTTCACCTGTGATGATTTAAAGGCGAAGATGAAGGCTGAGTTCCTGAGCTTTGTTTTTCAGTTGAATTTGCTAGATGAAATCTAAAATGTGTTCTGAGGTGAAATTTTATTTCTGTTTACAAATTTAGATTGTTGATTTCAGAATAACTGTTCACAATTGCATTGTTCTTGTATTAATATCAACAGGTGACAGCAGAGTTCTGGCAGACATGGATGGACTTCGAAGTGCGTCATGGGAATGAAGACACAATGAGAGAGATGTTGAGGATTAAACGAAGTGTGCAAGCTACATATAACACTCAGGTATGTGCATTAATGGTATTCCAATTCACATTTTTATTTATGGCAGTAAATTAGTTAGGAATAAAGACTGTAGGAAGGGAAAAGAAAGGCGTGTCTGATCATAATAAAACGGCTATCTGGTGCTGGCTAACCAGTTTCTCCCATATATATTCACATTATAATATTGTGGCGTGTTGTGCAATGGAGGACAACCCCTCACCCCGCCAGCGGTGATGTAACACTTCTGGAGTGTTGCCGTTGCTACGGTAATAACCCAGACAACACCCAGCCTCTCCCCACGGTGATGTAACATGGGATGCCGCCGTTGCTACACAGCCATAAACAACTCCCAACAGCGTTACCAGTAACATCGGCTAGAACGGCGGCAGACAGCAGTGGTTGCGAGAGACGACGGTAATAACAGTGGTAGCTATTACGTGGCAGCTTTCTGTGTTGTCGGGAACGGGGCTAAATAAGGAGCAGCGAAGACTATTCAAGACAGTTATCAATCTAGCCAGCCGAGAGTGATGAGTTAGCCAACAACCAGTCAGTTGAATTCTGGCATTTGCAGTCTAGTATTTGTGATACTGCATATAGCAGTAATTGTGAATCTGTAAGTTGGGTGCTTGTAAGAGCAAATGTGGAATAAAATTCGCTATATCCACTAAGGCGTGAAGTTATTTGTCACGTTATACACCTAACACGTGAAAATATTATTTGTGCTGCATTTTTCTCTGTTGGGAGAGCAGGGCATCAGAATGCGACTTAGCACAGTTGCCTGTGTAACATTACCTGGTAGGGAGAAGATAATGAGAGGAATGGTTGTGCATGAAGTATCAGGAGAAACATCACACAGGAGCTCGCTATATATTTCTGGTATTTCCTCTGCTACATACAGACTTTTGAAATTTAGGACTGAAATAAAATTTGTGACATACTTTACCTGAGAAAGGCCGCACCATAGCTCAAGCGGTTAGTTGCTGGCTTCCCACTGCGGCAACCCGGGTTTGATCCTGTGTCTGGTCAGGTGGGATTTGTGGTAGACAAAGGGGTGCTGGGTCGGGTTTTCTCCGAGTACTTTGGTTTCCCCTCCCAATCTTCATTCCCCCAAATTTTCCATCATTATAATCACCCGGGCCAGGCTACAATAGGCCAGTCAGTGGCCACTATGCCAAGTGGACCCAGTTGGACTCCACCCTCCACCAAGCGAATTAATTATTACCTGAGAAAAGCAGACACCATTTTTAGAGACATATGCTAACAGTCCAGACTTTGTGTCATGTACTAGAAGACACCACAGTCAGTTACCTCACTTAACCTGAAGAAACAAAAGCAGTTTTATTACAGTAATTGAACTGTATTTTCAGAAAGTTGAAGCATCATATCTTGACTAAACATTTGTGTTTCCTGAACAGGTGAACATGATGTCTGCACAAATGTTGTCTGCAGCCAGCAATGTATCAGGAACTGTTGCAGATCTTGCACCAGGAGCTAAGGATGGTATGAGAATGCTGGAAGCTAAAGCTGCACAAATGGCACATCTGGAGAGACCTGGTAAGTAACTGTAGACCAGGCACGTCCAACTTGAAACAGGTTTTGATCGACTTTTTAGTGTCAAAACTGCCAGTGATCTACCCCCCCCTCCTATCGTCGTACCTCGCTTTAAGCAAAAATATTGGTAAGAATAACATGACACACGATGTTTGTTGCAAAAGCAATATACATGGAAAGTACAGACTACTTTAACACGTATTTTCCCTTCAAAATCCGAATATAATCATATTATATTACAAGTGAATTTACATGCTTTTCACGTATAATTTCCGTATAGGCCTATGAGATTGACCAAAAATCGTCCTGCAAACGACGCGTTGGACATGCCTGCTGTAGACCATATATTCATTGCAATGAAATCCTGAGTGTTTGAGACTGTATGAATGAATGTGTTATACTTATTATCTACATAAATACTTTCGTTGGTAGTGTAAATTTACTTTGTGATATCTGTACAAAAAGAACTACAGGAACTTTTTACATTTTACTGGAATTCAACCTGACGGTAAATTAAGTTGATCTCAGTAAACTGCTACATGCAGTTTGAAGCTTGACAAGTATTGTCCCAGTCCACTAATATTATGGGTGTTTGTTTGGTTTTGCAGCTCAGCAGCAACCTAAAGGTGGCAACATATTGTTTGTGCGTGGAGAGACGCAGGGTCAGGACAGAGATGGAACTGACACAACTCAAGTCATCAATCCTGATGAGATCAACATTGACTGTGATGAAGAGGATGAAGATGAAGATGATGATAGTGAGGATACACTGTAAATTTAAAGTAAAGAAACAAAACAAACTCGTGGTTTGAGTCTGCAAGCAAAATATACGAACCAAGCGACTGCCGCCTGTCGGCGAAGTTAGTGCCAACTTTAGCGGATAGAGGGTGTCGCATGTTCAGTGCAGTGATCCCCACGGCCATTAATCTCAGTTTTTTAGTCCGAAGCCACTATTTCCTTGAAGTAGCTCCTCAGTTATCCTCACAAGGCTGAGTAGACCCCATTCCAGACCCACTTCTCAAAAAATCTGGTAGTGCCGTGAATCGAACCCGGGACCTCTGGCTCTGTAGGCAGGAATTTTGACCACTAGACCACAGAGAATTTCTAAAGATCATTTGTAGGATGTAGAATTTGCTTTCTTAATATTTACGTTTTTTCATTTCTGATAGCTGAATCTGAAGTTAATATATAATTTTCAGACAATTATTCTTTTATCAGATTCTTCATTGGCTCTGTTTATCAGTGGTAACAGATTAGAAAAAGTGTTATAGAACATTGTCAGAACCCTTTAGAATCTACAAGAACTATTGTGTTTACTTTAGTCTGATACAAGGCATAACTCCCCATTCCAACATCCATTCATTGAAAAATAAGGAAACTGTAAGTTATTTCCTCCAAAATCTGGAACTCAAAAGCTACCTGTATCACAGGAAATCCATAGTTACCGGAAAGACATCTACAGAGTTTTCAAAACATCTTGAATTACTAGTATACAGAACTCACAAGTTCATTCTTAAGACCTGCTGCAGTAAGCACTTTTAATGAACTTCTGTTATCAAACCAGGTACATAAAATGTATACAGAAGTATGCAGTCTACACAACAATATTCTGTATTTAAAAAAAAGTAGACACTCTCATATCAACATTTGTTTTTATGGTCGCAACATGTTTCGACCCTTGTACTGGGTCATCATCAAGAGTACAATGATAGCAGACTCAGTTGTTAAGTTGCATCTAATTCTTCAATAAGGATTCTTATTGTGCACTTGAGTGTTTTTAAATGGATATATTGAGTCGTTCAGTTACAATTTTTAAATACTCAGGTAATAAAATTTAAAAATTAGAGACTAAAGATTAAAACATAAAAATTAAAATTGTACTAAAATGGAAATGAAGTATTTTGCGATAAATCTCTTTAAAACTTTGTGGCCGCTGTGTGTTGACGTGATTTTCTGGTGGTAGGAGCGACAGTAGTGTGGGATGCCTGCGTATCGGGATCTTCTCACATAAGTTAGGTCGTGTGGTCTTGACCTTACTGTCATCTTGTGGAGCTTATGCTCGTTATTCTGTGTCACCCAACAGGGTGTTTATCTGGACTGATGTATATTTGATTTTCTTATGATGATATATGCCTGTGTTGATGTTGCTGTGTTGTAGCGGTATACTGTAAGGTTCGAAATGTAGTATCTACTTTGTTTTAAATACAGAATATTGTGTAGACTGCAGACTTTTGTATACATTTTGTGTACCTTGTTTATGACACACAACAGGATGCATGCTATTTAAAGATTTCTGTTATCTTTCCAGATTTTCCAGTACAAAAACAGCCAATTCCCCAGGAAGTATTTGGAAGTCTGAAGAAACCACATGAAGATGATGATGATGATGATGATGATGATTGAAATTGGCACCATGTGTCGCTTGACTCTCAAATAAATACAGACAGGGGAAGAATGTTCATATACTAAATGGGTTGTTAATGTGTTACAGTATAATTTCATATACTGCTGAGTTTCATACATATTTTAATGTTAACTTATTTTCATACATTAGAAAAATCTCTGAAACTGAGCAAATGACAGTAATTGTCACCAAAAGAGTATGGTGATCAGTAATGTTAAACAGTTTCAGTCATGTGACATTTTATAGTGGCAGTTGCTAATCTGCAAGTGTAAACGTGTTTTGTGTAACTGAAATATAAAAGACACTGAACCAGTGACATGACAGCGCCTTCTGATATTCCATACCCTTCACAAGTCATAAACTGTTTTCTTGTATTCCAGCAGCATCATCATCTTCAGGAGTTTTGCATGAATATTATTCAGAATTTATGGACTGAACAATATAAGAAAGGTCCCTTCTATATGATACCTCTTGCTGCTGTAATGAAATGTAATGAGTTGGACACTGTATTTGTAACATTTGATGACAGTTGAGCCTGTGATGTTATTGACGTTACATCCTTTTGGATTCCACCAAACATTATGAGTTCTCCTTTGCCTGCAATCAATGTGTAAAGAATTTTTTCTTCTGGTTCACCATTCAAAGCACTGCAAGGCTTTGTAGGAAGCCATTCCACATAGCAGTCATCAGTTAAAACATGTGATATATCCAGAACAAACATAGTCATGGCATTTTTTGTCGCCTGAGATTTAGAAGGTGATGGACTTGGCAACACATTTATGTTATTGGCACTTGCTGGATCAAGTCTAGCTGCAGTGGGTATATTGCTTGTAGGAATGTTGCTGCTACCACTACTGCCAGTTCTTGACAGATTGCGTATCCTTTCCTCCATGCGTCTTAAGGATTCCGGCTGGCGTTGGCGATTCTTGGAGACATTAGGTTTCACTGCTGGAGATGGATCAAGAAATGCTGCCATACCTAAACTACCTGGCCCTGAATTTTCAGGATCATTGAAGGGTGATGTTATCAAAGATTTTGGTGGACAATTAAGTTGATTTGTTCTGCCCTGGTTATTAAGTGGGTGATGGTGTTCGTGAGAAGGTTGACTACAGGATGGGCCTGGTACTTCATCAATTTCTTCCCCACTGCTAGAACTTGTAGATGTCCCAGCTTGCTGACCACTTCCTGCTGTTGTAGACCTGGGACCTAGGATTCCACGACGCCCATTGACATTAAGATCCCTATCTGCTGGCCGAGCCTCAACCAACCCCTCTGATGCCCTAAAAGAAACAGTATGCACACTATACAGTGAGTGACAGGTATTTAAGTATCCATATTGAATTTTCAGACATATGTTTCGTAATGTTTTTCAGATGAGAAAATTACAATGGAATTTTGTATTCTAATGCCAGTCTTCAGCAGTTAAGATGATTAAGATTTAGCAGAGAAAGGTGGGAAAACTACTACTACAGTTGTAAGATTTGAGGCTTTCACGGCGGTGACTATGAAGAAAGCAGTCTTCTGGGATTTGGCACCATGTATATGTGGTGTTAACCGACGTTTTGGAGGAACTTATCGCCTCCATCTTCAGGGTAGAAGAAAAAATATATAAGAAATCTGCAAGCAAAGAGACCGTGAGAACCGGTAAAAGCAGACTGCTTATACCCTGAAGATGGAGGCGATACGTTCCTCCGAAACTTCGGTTAACACCACATATACGCGGTGCCAAATCCCAGAAGACTGCTTTCTTCATACTACTACAGTTCATAACAGCATGTGAAACCCATGCTCCAGGCTTCTCTGTTACTACATTATGCTAGAAATTAATGTTCACAAGGAGGCACTATGGTACAAGCCAGAAGGTCGCGTGTTTGATTCCTGATGAGGTTACTGGATTTTTTAATTGACCTAATCCTTCCAGCCACACTGTGGCCTTGGGGTTGCCTCAGCCTCTAACAGAAATGAGTACCAGGAATCTTCCTTGGGGGTAAAGGGCTGTCGGCACATAAAGCTGACCTCACTGCCCTCTTTGAGGCAAATGTGTAGAAAGCGTGGGAATCTCGATGTCTCACCAAATATGAGCCTCCATGGCCTGTTACAGGAATATAGCTTTACCTTTTAATGTTCACAATTAGTCTTCCCTTTTTTTAAAACACGAGCAGCATGACAATATTATGAAGTATGTTATTTTATCAACCAAGTCATGCAGATACTAAAGACAAAGAAACTCCACGGCCGGTAGTCCACAAGTGAACTAGACTGACCAAGCGACCGCCACTTCTCGGCGAAATTAGCCCCGACTTAGCAGATATAAGGTGTTGCCTGGTCAGCGCAACGGATCCCCACTGCCATTAATCTAGGTTTTCTAGACCGGAGACACTATTTCCTTGAAATAGCTCCTCAATTATCCCCACAAGGCTGAGAGGACCCCGTTCCAGACCAACTACTTCTCAGAAAATCTGGTAGCACCGGGAATCGAACCCCGGACCTCTGGATGTGTAGCCAGGAACTCTGACTACCAGACCACAGAGGCGGTCATGCAGATACTAGTAACTTTAAGTAACTGCAGTATTTCCCCTCTAGTTGGCATACTCAAATAGGAGAAAAAAATAATGATATGAAAATCAAGGCAAGCCACAACAGAGATATGCATGCGGGAGAAGTGGATGAGGAATTACACGCTGGATAAAAATAACCATAGCAGAGACCCAGTAGTTTATTGGAAATTATCAGTGATAATAGGAAACACCGGTACTTGATTATTTACTAATAGTGATAGGAAGCTAGTATTTGTGTAAATACGGTTATACTTTCCTGGGTATGCCTCTGCTGTCATCTATGTGGATCAGTTTATGAGTTATGATTTGTAAAACATATTTTAAAAAGTGGTTCCTTTCTCTCGCAGAGAAACCAAATTAGTTTCATGAATGTCAAAGTTTGTCATACATGTTACTTTACAGTCACAGAACTGCCCTGCTGTTTCTTAGAAATCATGACAAAAATATATTTTGATCTAACTCCAGGGAGCGGAGTTCTAGAGTAACTCATAGATGTTCAGCTTATTAAGAAATTCCCTGCCTTTATGGAACCGGAAAGTTAGTTACTGTGCTCACAAGAACCTGCTACTGGATCCTAACTGAAGTCAGTTTAATCTAATTCAAGCCACCCTGAAACCCTATTCATTTTAGTGTTACCTTCCCATTTACACACAAGTCATCCAATTGATCTTTTCCCTACAAGTTTTCCAACTAAATGCTTGTATGCATACTTTCATCATTCTGCTGTTGCTTCCTCTTAGGTCCAAATATTCTTCTGTATTTCAGCATCCTGTTGCAATTGTTCACATTAGCATTCATTTGTCTATAATCCGTCCACATTACAACACTTTTTATTTTTCACTTTAATACACACTCTAACACTACATGTTTCGGCCTCAAACGGCCATCTTCAGTTTCCGCCCACCCCCCAGATATTCCATTAAGATTATGTCAAAACTGCTACACCGTTTCACTGTTCTAATTCATTTTAAAAGCCACGCACTGTGGTCTTCTTTTTAATTAAAATGAGATAAAATTCTTTTATCGTTTGTTACTTATTGTTTTACTTCACTCAGGGTGTCTTCATTTCCGTAAAATATAAGATGTTTTCCTTGGCAGCTTGTTCCTCACGTTAGTTATTTGCTCCTGGTTTCTGTTTCTTCCTCGACGTGTGGTGTTGTCTTTACTAGTGCTAGTTGTAAGTTGGACGGATTATAGACAAATGGACCAAATATTCTCCTCAGCACTCTGTTTCCAGTATCCTCAATCTGTGCTCTTCCCTTATAATAAGAGACCTTGTTTCAAAATTGTATTTTCATTCAACATTATTTTTCAGTTCTTTTAAAGAGCAGTGAACTTAATCCGTAAACTATGAATTTTTCTTCACATATCTAGTTGCAAAGAAACCAGCTTTTCATTACTGAATGCAATTCCCTGCAAGAGGTCTGTTGCAAAATTTAAACTTGGACTGCAAATAAAAAACAGCCTCCTATTAACAACATCTGCTGGTACATCTTCCTCTCGAGGCGGAACCCAGACATATGGAGTATTCCACTGTACATTGTAGGTAAATGTGGAGGCACTTGATACAGGATTTCGTCTGAAGATGACTACCCATTGGCCAATCTACAACATATTGCACCAACTGTTGGTAACAGCTTTGTTTTAATCTCCTGACCTTTCTCACTAGGGCCTCATAATAAGTGCTGATACACTAAAATAGTAATACAAATAATGATACATATAATTAAAAAACACATAAGCGAGAAGCAGTACTATAATATGTAGTGACCGTTTTCTTCAGTTACATAGTTAGCACCAAAACTTCTCTTAACCGGTTGCAGTACACTTAACACAAATCTCTTGAGAATGTCTTCTAATTAGTTCACTAAGTCCTTTATGAGTATATCAGGAAACTGTTCTGGCATTTTTATATGCTACGTAGCCATTATAAGAATTAGCAAAAAACAGTCACATCTAGTTTTACAAATGAAGCGACAGTAATGACAGCCAAAATACTGGGCTCACAGGTTACAAAACACTGAGAATCCCCTTCTATCCTCTTTATTCTTGTTCCTCCCATAAGAGTAGACAGTTGTCCTGTCTGCATTATGACCAGAACATTCTTGAAGTATAGCACCCAGAAAACTGTGGTTTCAAGGCAAGGGGAGGACAGTCTTAGTGAGTCAGGATGGCTACCGTGGATGTGTGTCAGGGCAGACATGGAATACTGCATGCAGTGAATCACAACTTAGTTCAGCAGAAGACGGAACAAAAGGACAGTGCAGTGGCATATGCTGAAATAACAGTAGACAAGAAAGAAGTGACCTCAACATCCTAAGTGACTTCTGACAATGAGACAGTAACTGTTCAGAACAGGATGAATGTTACAGCATATTACAGTCTGACTGTATTTATAGTACATATGTTTAAATGTTTTAGAATATGCCGTTAGGAAGGCCCAGGAAAACCAGGTGGGACTGAAATTAAACAGGACACATCAGCTGTTAGTTAGTTAGTTATTGGAGAGGGTGGGTTATCCCATGCACTGTGACCAGTTTGATCTATTGTCCTTCCCTCTATGATATTCTACCAGTCTCTATACACTACTGATATTGGTGCATACCATCTGTCCCGACCAAGCCAGCAAGTTCTCTACTGGCTTGGCGGTATCTATAATGCTTCACCCATCTATCAGAGGCATTAGAGACTACTGTTGGGTGGGAAACATCCTTGAATTTGGCTCAGTGACCTCCTTTGGAGATATGAGGTTCTTTTACATGCCGTAAAGCTACGTCACGGAACACATGGCTTAGCGTCCCTCCCGGAGGACTTGTTCCCTGAATTTTTCCACCCTTAAAAATTCGACAACCTCCACCGGGTTTGAACCCACGTACCACGAGTCATGAGGTGGGAACGTTACCTCTAGTCTACGGAGGCCGCTCATCAGCTGTTGGTCTATGCCGATGATGTAAATCAACTGGGTGATAATATAGATACAATAAAGAGGAACGCACAAACCTTACTTGCTGTCTCGTCACCAAAATGCAGGGCAATATCATGACATAACGATTGGAAACAGATGTTTTGAAAATGTGGCACAGTTCAGATATTTGGGAAGGACAATAACAAATCAAAACCTGGTTCAGGAGGAAATTAAGAGGAGACTGAACTCGGGTAATTCTTGCTACCATTCAGTCCAGAAGCTCTTGTCTTCTCGTCTGCTGTCCAAAAACATAAATATTAGAATACGCAGAGCTACAATTTTTGCCCCTTGTTCTGTATGAGTGTGAAACTTGGTCTCTGACATTAAGGGAGGAACATAGACTGAGGGTGTTTGGGAACAGGGTGTTGATAATATTTGGACTGAAGTGAGATGAGGTGACAGGAGGTTGGAGAAAACTGCATACTGAGCTTTATAACTTGTACTCTTCTCCAAGTATAATTAGAATGACCAAATCAAGAAGGATGAGATGGGCAGGTCATGTAGCACGAATGCGGAAGAAGCGGAATACATATAGGATATTCGTGGGAAAGCCAGAGGGAAAGAGACCACTGTGAAGACCAAGGCATAGGTGGGTGGACAATATTATAATGGATCTTATAGAGATAGGATGGGATGCTATGGATTGGGTTGATGTGGCTCAGGAAAGGGACCAGTGGAGGGCTTTTGTGAACACGGTAATGAACCTTTGGGTTCCATAAAATGCTTGGAAATTCTTGAGTAGCTGCAGATTTGGTTGTCTGGTATGACGGTATTTTTTTTTTATTGCTAGTGGGGTGGGACTAAGTCCACTGTACTGCGGCCATTTCTGGCCTATTGTACCAGCCCCAGATGATAGGTGAGGGTGATTGTGGAGCAATTGGTGGAATGAAGATTGGCAAGGGAAACCAAAGTACTCGGAGAAAACCCGCCCCAGCGCACCTTGTCTCCCACAAATCCCACTTGACCAGACCCGGGATCAAGCCCGGGCCGCCGCAGTGGGAAGCCAGCGACAAACCGCTTGAGCTATGGCGCGGCCTCATATGACAGTAAATCCACAATTTGTTATAAAAGAAAAAAATTAATGATGCCCGAAGTAAAGTCAAGTTTACCGCTACTTGTTGTAGAAGACTGATAATAGATGGCATCGCAATGTACATTTATCGTATGTATTTATTGACCTTCTTGATTGTGTTGTAATGCAGTTATATATTTTTTGACATTAAATGTTAACTATCTATCTGCGTACCACCCACACGTGACAGTATTTTACATTTCAGATACTAATATTGGAGTCTTTCAGTATTATCTTTTCTCACGTTAGGTCAAGTATGCTTGACCTTCTAACAACCATGAATGCATAGTGATGTTGGAACGCATGCGCTGTGCATTTTGTGTAATATGAAGGTCGAAAAAGCGCATTGCAGATTATGTTTTCATGGGAATCTGTATAATTGCCTGTGGCATAGGAAATAATTTTTAATTAACACTTTATTATATGAGCGTGTTGGGTCTACAACATTACACTACAAATATTTTAATATAATTTGATGCAGTATATGCAAATATCTATCAAACAAAATTTTATACTAATTTCTTTCGTTGTGCACGATGGAGCCAATAATTAGGTCAATTTTAAAACGCCAATTTGTGTTATTCATGAAAGAATTCACAGAAATCATTAATACCAGAATTTCAGAACATATATTGTGCAGATGGGATAGTACACTGGCCACTCACCCAAGGCTTAATGCAGAAATGTGAACAGACTTTGACAATGAAGAAAGCAGTCTTCTGGGATTTGGCACCATGTATCTGTGGTGTTAACCGACGTTAACCGACTTTGACAACATTGGAACAGCTGATTCTGGGGAGCGGGAGCGCCAACAACATGATAGTAATTAAAATAGTCAATTAATGAAAAATAACTTTTCTTACATTTCTAACACTTTCACTCATCATGAAATAGCATCTTATGAAATTCAAGCATTAATTCATTTTCTATATTTGGATTTTATATCTGGTCAGGATTTATATAATTTAATATGTTTGTCGTGGTATGGTGCAAAAAAGTCAGAAAGTAATGCGATAAATATGTAAGTTTTTATGTTGAATGTTCATTAAAATGTTCGTTCGTTGACAAATGTCTCAATGAAACCGTGATTAGTTATTATTTTCGAAATTTGTATGGTGCTTTTGGTTTTCTTTTCTTGTTGTTTGTATATATACGTATGTGAGTCAAATGAAAACCGTAAACCTGAGATAAAAATTCGAAATATCGCGCCATTGTCCTATATGTTGGCAGACATGTTAGCAATGCTATAAAGAGTATCCTATAGGTGGC
>NW_019732400.1:23733-24052 GCF_002891405.2 Cryptotermes secundus | reverse complement strand
ACACTTATATGCTACAATACATAGTACACAAGATAGAACATTTCACAAACACAGCAGTTTCCTGGGAATGTAAAGTTTTTTAACAAATAGTATAAAATTTCTTGATGCTATTAAATTTTTTTTTGTATTGTCAATAATTAAAATTCGTAAACCATGCAGGCTCGTGTTCGTCCTCCCATCGTCCCTCTTATATTGGGCAGATATTGTGCCACCTGGCTATCTTGATGTGGAGGTTCTTTATATCGTCCAGGGTTTGCTCGCGGCTGCTGTGCTGTTTTCAACAGCACAGCAGCCACGGACCAGAATGAAACAAATCAAA
>NW_019732400.1:13375-20981 GCF_002891405.2 Cryptotermes secundus | reverse complement strand
AACTCATTGGCTCGTGGAAGAACAGTTACAGCTCGATCCCATAGATTACGAGCGTGGTTAACTTGTCGGTTCCTCACCTCCATTTCAGCGTATCTCAGCCATAATATGATGTTGCGATGATCAACATCCAAAGCTCTCTCATATATGGACCGTGCCCTTTGGACTTCCTTTTGACTTTCCTCTCATTGTGCATATTTAATCCAGTTGCTAATAACTGTACGATTTTTCCTGAGGCTGTCCTCAAAGGCTTTTCTTTTCCTATGCTGGTAATCAGCAAGTTCATCTGGATCAGAGATTTTTTGTTTTGGAGGAGGTGGCAAGATTTCAAGATCTCGTTCTTTGGCTTCTCTCAGAAGTTGTTCAGCAGTGATCTGGACTTCTGCTGGAGCTTTGTTTTTTACATTTGCCACTTTGGGCATTTTCTGAGGTTTCGTCTCCATTCTGGAAGTGAAATAAAAAATTAAACGACCACAATTATTTAAATCCAAAAAATCAAGTAACTTTCAATAAGAAACACGTCTTCCAGACGCTCTTGACGCTCTTCACGTCCGGTTCTTCTTCCCGCGACGGCTGCTATATTCCAACTCGACTCTCAGGCTGCTGAGGGGTGAACTGTTGATAACACACTGACTCTCACTTGCAACGCTGTTATCTCGCGCCGTCTTACGTCACCGCGGAGGGGGGAGGAGGGAGCGCTACATTACCGCCACGTACCGCTGGGGAGGTAGGGGTCCTCCGTTGCGCAACGTGTCACACTATATACGTAGGTGAGTCAAATGAAAACCGTAAAACTGAGATAAAAATTCGAAATATCGCGCCATTGTCCTGTTTGTTGGCAGACATGTTACCAATGCTATAAAGAGTATCCTATAGGTGGCAGTATAATTCAGACAAACAGAACACCATCACAGTCGTTTCAGCTATGCATTCTTGTCCTCATTTTTACAACTGTTATACATAAAACGCTGAAAACATGCCAGAAATATGATGGTGAAGAACTATGGCTTTCGCAATGTATAACCTCTGCATATTTAACGTAATAGCTTACGAATCAAGAAAAACATTTTATGCCATTCAATATACATCATTACGGACCTCCCTCTTTATAGACAGCCTACTGTAGTATATGTTGCTAGGCAACCAATTATTCAAACGGCACGCCACACTACAAAGTTGTTGCATGGACATTTAATTGTTGCCTAGCAAGTAAAAAATATATCGTGTTTCACTAAACAGAACAGAGGAAGTAATTCACTTTTGAAAGAAGAAAATATGTTTAAAACGGAAGGGTTACCTCTCTTACCTGGCTACTATTTTAGGGACCCAACGGTTGGTACTGCATTCCATATACTTGCCTTATATTTGAATTGGTTCATGGTGGAACTTATTTAGTAACGATATTTGTTGTTTAGACAGCTAGTTCTGTAAATTAACTGTTTGTCCATACTTAATGTATAATAATATACTCGACCAGAAGAGGCAGTACTGGCTTCATTAGGGGGAGGGGGCAACGGCCTAAATACCAGTGTACTTAATGTCTGATTTATTTACTGACAATTTTAAGTTGACCAAGTGTACGGTGGAAGAGCTGGGATAGCGCAGTCGGTATAGCGACTGGCTATGGGCTGGAAAACCAAAGGGTCAGAGTTCGAGTCCTGGTGGGGGCAAGAATTTTCACTTCTCCAGGTCATCCAGACCGGCTCTGGGGCCCACCCAGCCTCACACCAAATGGGTACCGGGAGTAAAGCAGCTATGTTGAGAAGCTGATCACTTACCTCCAACTAGCCCAGCTAGTACTAAGGTCAAGAAAACGTGGGTCTATACATCCACTCCCCAACTCATCTTCATGGCATAGTACTTAATTAGTTAAGCACAGGGACAACTTTACCTTTTTACCAATTGTTAGGTGGAGATGACACATAATACAGCAATCATTCGCCAACTGCACATCATGTTCCTCGAAAATACGATCGTTGGCAAGACAAAGGCCATATGAGAAAATCGAGGCTAGGGGCATAATGGCCACTGTTGCCATTCATCAAATTCTTAATGTATATATCCAAGACACATAAAACACGAAATAACACGTTTAAAAATAATACAAATTCTAGAATAGCCCACTATCCTGATTAAAGCAACTAACAGTTTATTATTTCCCCTTGAGGTGTTATGATCATGATAATATAAGTCCATATTGATGACCACAGTATTGTTGACAGGAATACCCACTCTTTCCCATGAAATGATTTATTCTGTGTATAAAAATATAAAGCCACAGAAATTTAAACCAAATACTGCATTGAGCAATACTTGGCATGAATGCAGTGGTGAGGAATTGCTAGAATAGCACACATTGCTGTTATTGCCCCGATGCAGTAAGGCACCTATGATGTTAGAGGCAGGAAACCCACTCGACACTTCTGAACACTGAGGTAAATGACTGACATAAATTGTTCAGCTACTCTTTGCAGGATTTTAAAACATTTCAAAAGGTCCAGATTTGTCGAGCTAGAGAGATTCATGCAAATGGGGAAACAGCAGCCATTGATAAGGTCTATACATTAAAAGCATGTGCTTTGATTGCGGTGCAATGTGAAGGAATGATTAAGGCCAGGGGTCCAGCAAAGCCTGTCATACTTCTTTCAGTATAATCACTGACATACCAGCCCGGCAGCTCAGTTCTTTCGACGGTTACCAGCAACCACTTATGTTCATATGCTCACTAGAACTCTGCACATTTCTTTAATTTCACTTCATTCATAAGACGTATATAGATTAATGCTGAATGGTGCAGTCTAAGTGATACTAATCTTGTTTCATGTCTTGGAACAGACAGATCTAGATCTTAAATTGGTGACCAGCTATCCTGAATGAAATCATCCATTGTTTTCCTAGTCTCTCAAGCAAATGGCAGGATAGCACCTCAAATCTGGCCATGATCACTGCCTTTCACACTACTTCCAAATCATTATTCACTCCTCACCCCATCTTTCAGCACTATGTAATCTGAGCTGCTGACAACTTCATTAAATAAAACATAATGAGGTACACATAAAACTGCACAAATAAATAAGATAGGTAAGTGAAGGTTAATACTGGAACAACAACTTAACATTTTATGTTGTTGATTGTGGGCCTTTTGCTTTTATGCAAATTTACTAAATTTATATGGGGAACTGCTGTATATCTATTAATTTTGAGGTTTATGCCCACAGGCACTGACAGAATATTTGGGGGAGGGGGAACAGCCAGAAAATTAACTTAAAACGCAATTTTAGACCATTATTAATGATCACATTCTAGTCTTCAGGATAGAGTAATTTTTAACTATTTTTAATTTCTATTATTAATAATACATATTTGGTACACTTCCTTCTTTTCCTGAAGTTTGATTTTAAATCAAGGGGACAGTAGATCCCTAGGCCTTCCCTGCTGATGCTAATGGTCAGTCCCACTTGCCCTCAGATACCAATGAAAATGGTCATACAATACTGTAAAGTAAAGGTGTCCTTGTAACAGGACGTGCAGACCCATAGGGTTGTGAGACGTCGAGGCTCCCACATTTTCTTGACACTCGGCTCACAGATGGCAGTGAGGTTGTCAGCCTTATGTGCCAGCTGCCCTTTATCCGCCAGGAATATTCCTGGTAATCATTTCTGTTAGAGGCTGAGTCGACCCCAGGGCCATAGTGCTGCTGGAAGGATTAAGTGAATTGAAAAGTCCAGTGACCTCATCACGATTCAATCCCATGACCTTCTGGCTTGTAGCATAGTGCCTCAACCAACTATGCTACCACGATACTGTGCAATGTTTAATACCAGAGTTTTTATGATTAAGTACCAGAGCTCCTGCTGACAGTTACAGTTGGCTGCAAGGTGAAGTAGACCACCAATCTTTGTCCAGTATGCCTATCAGTTGTGCAGAAATGTAAGACCATGTCCTGTGTATGCATTCATGGAACAGTATTTAGCTACCTTCACCTCCACCTATGTCTTAAAATTATTGACATTTAGTGTTCTCTTAACCATTGTTATACAGAGGATTTGAGGTCCTCACAGCAGAGGTTATGAAGAGTTCTATCTTCTGGAATAAAAGGGCGTGCAGTCCAGTGATAAGTCATTTGAAATTTTGAAGGAGCATGTTACCTTCAGGGTTGAAGTGTCAGCCAAGCAAGAAACTAGCATGAAGCAGGGAGCAAGCAGCTTTCACCAGGCTACATGGTATTATATCCCATAAGATACAACTCTCATTTATGGGAAAAAATTATCCCACATAGCAGTTAAATGTTTATAAATGGTTTATATTTTAATTCTATGTGCCAGTAAGCACCAGGAGGTGAGTAACATTCCTGTTGTAAGGGAAACTGCAACCTGCTATCTCCAGAGTGGGTCCCAGAGAAAATTTTCATTAGAATAACAGCCTCCTTACCCCATTAGCAGTCTGGAGCAGTTCACTGGGATATTACCTAAAATTAGGCTGAAGTTTCTTCCTTCTGTGTACTTCACAACAGATTATTCACTAATCATCTTATCATTCAAAGCTATATAAAATAAGTTGTTGTGGGTGTCATTAAGTAATCCAGGAATAAATAAATAAATAATGTATGTATTTTCTGTTTTACAGATCACAGATTTTCACCTCTCTCATCAATATGACTTCAGGAATGGATTTTGTTATTCACGTACAGCAAATATTGGCATTGGCAGAAGACCACTTGATGTAGAAGGGACAGCACATTTTCATTCTGTAGACCCATTTATGTAAGAACTCATATTCATTTGATAATGATGAAGCAAAATTTTATTATTACTATACTCATCAATGTATTTCCCAACATTTTGTATTTTTCATTGAATGGGTGCCATGAAAGGGCTGAAGGAATTGATATAATGGCTTTATTGATACAAAGCAACGTTTATAATTTAAGAATGATAACATTTTTTAACTATTAGTATCTATAACCACCTTTATAATTGCTCAGTCCTAATGGATCATGAGATCCCTAAGGAAGTCACATTAAGCATTGCATCTCTTTCCCAGCTGTAAATCTCTTAACTTTTTGAAGCGTAAATGTGTTCTAAACATTTAAAAATTTGTTCATACCTGACAGGAAAAATGCTGGATCCCCAATGCAAAGACCAACCAGTTAATACAGTTTTAAGGAAAGAACTGTTTTTCACTCTGAGAACCAGATGAAACTTATACAGTGTGGAAAAAATGAGATATTAAAGCAGGTGGTACATATGGTTACCACTGTGCTTAAGTGGTTAAATTTACCAGATATTGAGTAAACATACTGACATTTCTACACACTTGCTGGTGATACTATAAGCTGACATGTGCTAATCATATAACAAGATGATTCAACATTTTTATGTAACACAGTAACTGAGATTCAGTTTGTTCTATGGTTGCAGCAAATATTTTATTGATGCATTGTTTTGTTTGTCAAACTCGCGTGGAAAAAGCCATTAAACCAGAGAGCCAGTTTATGGCAAAACTGGATAAAAATGCCACCGATACGTACAGAATGTCAAAGCAAGTTTATGTAGAGATAACAATAAATATATCACAAAGTTTTGTGTGTTAAACATGCAAGAGAGGAGGGAAGACATTATTGACAATGCAAAATCTAGCCATTGTACCACTTCAGAAACTGATAACACATTCTAGGTCTGATTACACACTTAACAAAACTGACATACTACAACATGAAACAAAGATGGTCTTACAAACATGTAGCATAATTATAAGTGTTCCTACTTCATAGTAAACTTTCCCAATCTGAATTGCATCTGGAGCTGGCTATCCTAGCCAAGGCATGAATTATTTGTTCTTATTGTGTTCATGTGACTGTCAGAAGAGAACCTTAATATATCCCACACCAATGTATCCTTCTTCCCCCATGGTTTTCATTCAGTAAACAAAACAGCAAACAATTTCAGCATGAGAATACACATTAAGTGTGTCTGAATGTGCTGTTTTTATTAACAACATATACAGGGTGCGTCAGAAAGGATGGTTGGATTTCAAGTGCCTGTTACGCCGCGACGGGGGGAGGCGTAGAGTGGGGGGGGCCGATCGATTGGTCGGTGGGAGAATGCAGTTTCAGTTGGTAACATGGAGTGGTCGGGTGCACAGCGTGCATTCATTGTAGAGACGTTTTTGAAAAACAGAGAGTCTGTGATCGCTACTCAACGAGCCTTCAGCATTCATTATGCGATAGGATCCCTACTCACAACACAATTTTGCGGTGGGTGGCTTCATTTCATGCCACAGGTTCAACCTAAGTTGAACCTAACGTCATCTTGAATCACAGTGACATTCCTTGGTCGGCATGTTCACCCGATCTTGAGCCCTGTGATTTCTTCCTTTGGGGCCATTTGAAGGCGGAAGTTTATAAACATCGACCACATACACTGGACGAGCTAAAGACAGCGATTCGAGAAGAAATCGCGGCGATTCCACCAGATATGACCTCGAGAGTGAAGAATAACTTCAGAAAACGCCTCGATGTCTGTATCAGAAGCCAAGGATATCATATGGATGATATTGTATTCCACAAATAAACTGCATGTATTGGCGAATCTGATGGTAACAATAAAATTTGGATTTGATGAAGCCTTACCAATTTTATTGCCCTGTGAAATCCATCCATTCTTTCTGACGCACTCTGTACTTACACAACATCAGATAGCTTCTGAGCATTACAGCTCTGGCTCTTCTTCCAGGTTCGATCCATCACTAACATATGGTTGCGTGAAAAAATGCCCAGTCTCTCTCTTTGTCCCCCACTATGTATTATGTGACAGGCTACGCCTCACATTCAGAGCATTCTTCAAACAATCTGTGCCTCAGTCTCCACTTGAACACTACCGTATTCGCCAAGTAAACATCATTTACTTCGTTGAAGATGACACAATCACTGTTATGGAACCAGAAGTTGCGGTAAGATGCAGTGTGGCTGCCAGTAAAACATCAGATTCTTAGATTATTTAATTATACTATTTCAAATGCAGGTATGTGGAGATAAGAGAAGGACTCAGAAGAAAACAATTATAGACCATTTAAAACATTGGTCAGGAGGGACCTGGCAAAACCATGGAAGCCATCGCTGTGGTAATCTGCTTAATTTCAGTGGAAGTACATAAAGAAACTACTGATAATGAAATTTTTAGTAACTGCGGCATATCATCATTCATTCATCAGTAATTTGTCAGACAACAGGTCCACAGTCTCTCCCAAAACAGTTCCTCCACTTAATCCAGGAAAAGTGATAATGTAGTTTTTCCATTTGCTTTCCACATCGCAGTACATCACTGCTTCCGGCATCAGTTTTTGGTTTTTGGTGTTTCTCTTCGTCTGATGCCTACCCTTTGACCTGTCCAGCAAGGGAGGCCCTGCCAGTAGCTACGCTACCGCTGGTATAGCTCTCAGGGTCCTTGGCATACTCAAACCCCCTCACCATGATAAGGTGGAGACACAAACGAGGGGGCATATCATCATATGAACAAAAAAAATATACAGCAGTTTATTACCTTGAACAGCTGCAATGAACTTCAGTTGAGTCTCTTCATTTTGGCTGATCTAGGAAGATAAAAGGCTC
>NW_019732400.1:8316-13311 GCF_002891405.2 Cryptotermes secundus | reverse complement strand
GGTCAGTTTGTTGGTTGCTTATGTCAGACAAAAATGTTATGTTATTGTGATAAAAAGGTAAAGTTGTCCATGTGCTTAATTAAATAAGTACCACAACATGAAGATGTATGGGGAGTGGAGGTATAACTGCACTATTCCTGACCACAGCATTAAATGGTGGAGAGTTGTCAGCTTCACACCCTGGCCACTTTACCCCTGAGAAAAGAGCCCCCAGTACTCTTTGGATAGGAGGCTGGGTGGGCCCACTAGCCAGTCTGGGCACTGCAGAATACAGAAAAATCTCTTGCCCTTTCTGGGAATCAAACACTGGCTCTCCAGCCCATATCCCATTGCTATACCAACTGAGCTATCCTGACTCCTATTATTATAATATATGTTCTATTTTCTCTACCCCTTTTTGCAAGAATTACCATCATGTTTAGGGGCATTTTGTTGAGCTCCTTAATATACTGCACTTTCCTGATCTTTTTGGCTATAGTACTTAACTGGCTAAACACTTGTGTCATTTTTAAACTACAATTATTGTCTCCCAATTGTCTAGAAAATGTGGGAGCCTCGATATCTCACAACCTACGGGCTACCATGGCCTGTTACAGGTACAGTTTACCTTTAATTATTATCTCCATGATTTTATACGAAAGTCCCTCTGATAGAACGAAATGAGTAGTATAAATTCATTTTCTTGTGTTTTCTATGAAAGAGATACTGATCAATTAAAAACAGTAATTCACCATTCGTTCAGAACTCTGGACTCCAGCAAAGAAGGCTTGTGAGAAGAAACAGAATTCCAAAGACAACACCTGGAGACTTCTGGCATTGGAAAGATTTTAACATTGGAATTGATGTCACCGTGTATGGCGTTGTCTATCACATTGTTGATTGTGACAGTTTCACAAGAGTAAGTATACTGCTTCCTTTTCAGAGTGAAAACAAAAAACAGCAAACCAAATCAGTCTACTTTTAACAAATTGCATGTAAGTGTCCTAATACAGTAATCAACAAAATAAAACTTTGTCATTTATAATTGAAGAAGTTGAAATAAAATATCATTAAATCTTGTTATGTTCTAGAGCAGTCTTGAGTTTGTGAAGGATGTGACTAAGGCTAGAAAATGTAGGCAATTCTTCATTTGAGATCATTTAAATCAAGTATATATTAATATCACTATTATTACATCATACACCATCATAATGCAGCTCATTAAACATTATATTTTATAAATCTGATTATTCTTTACATTTATAAACTGTTTGTATAGTATTTTGAGGTACTGGACATAACAGTGAATTTATTAAATACCATGAACACTGTAAAATTTTTACAGTAATTTATTTTAAGAGTACTGGTTCTTAATGCTTATTCAGTTGCAATAGTTATTTGCATGAGAAAGCAGGTTTGCAATTTCTTCAGTTTCCAAGGTAAACCCCAAAATTATTCATGTTTGAAAAATTGAGGAATCCAAAGAAAGCTTCAGAAAACTATTATCCTAGTCCAAATTTGAACTAGGAGCCTTCCAGATATATACATCATGATATTTGGTTCTCAGGAATACTTGCACAGTCAAGGCATTGTGATGAATGACCCTGAAGAAATACCACCTGATCCATACACTTCACTCACACAGCTGAAGATCAAGCCTCACAGCCATGAAACCAAAGTGGCTGATGACAAATTCAAGCGCTTCTTAGAATATGATGGGAAGGTACTCAGGTATATTGGAGCACACAAATCAGTCAACTTACATTCCACACATAAATGGGAGGTACTTGCAAACATATTATGAACAGAAGACAAAGGATAGTCCTCAATGTGGAGGTTGGGAAAAGGGTTTACAATCATACACTGCAATGTTTTGTGTTATGAAGCTTTTATAGAGAGTGGAATAATTTTGGCACCTATTTTACTTGAGTGCTAAATGTGGTCTCTTACTTTGAGGGAAGAACATAAATTACAAATATTTGAAGACAGAGTGCTCAAAACCTAACTTGGCCCTAAGAAGAATGAAAGAAATGCATCATTTAGAGTACTACAAAATGAGGAATTCTGAATTCTGAACAGGTCACCTAGTGATCTTAGGAGAGTGAAAAATAGGAGGCTAAGATGGGATGGACATATAGCTAGGGTTGGGGAGACTTTCTTCAAAAACGTTTTTGGAAGGCTGAGAAGTGGCAGGGTATCATAAAAATGAGTTATAAGGAAAGATGTTTTGATGAATTTGGGACTCTGGTGTGTTGAAGCATCAGGTTCTGCTACTCATTCAACAGTGTTCGTTATCTACCCACACCTGGAATCTCACAAGATTTATTAGTAACACCTGTGGACTTATATATGAAAGAACTATAACAAAGTATATTTTTTGCTTATTGTGAGTGACAATTTTTGTCATCAAGTTTCTAATCCACTGAAATAGTAAATTATTTACTTCTCAGAGACTGTGCACAGTGAATATAGTAAGGAAGTGGTATGTAAAATTAGAAACAAATAGCTAAGGTAGAAATCATAAAGCCTACTTTCCTAATATTTCAATTTTTAGTTCTGCAAATCTTGTGTTATTAATGTCATATTTAAATAATGCAAATTTATAACCTAACAGTGAACTTCAATTCAGGTCACAGACTAGCATGCTGCACTCTTGTATACAAAACTGTGAGATCAACCTCTGATGAAGATGTTATTACCATTATTATTGGTGTCATCCTTGTTTTATTCATTTTCCTTTCGTGAGATCTTATTACTTAAGCACATATTTTGTCAAACTATAATTGGGTGAACATAAGCTTGGTTTCATATCTTAGATGTGTTTGTAATAGTTCACTTGTTAGCATTATTTCATACATATTATATATGGATGATTACATTCTACCGCAATACAGAATATGATGTACCTAGTTCTAATAGTTCATATAGTTATTCCTATAAAAACAGAGGCTAAACATAGATTTCATGGAACCACCATTTTGGTGTATATTCTGTTATGGAAACATCTTACTCATAACGGATATGATCAGGTATAAGTAACATAGCATTTTCTGATGAGTAATAGAAGTTAGGCTGCGCCATAGCTCGAGCAGCAGCCCGGGTCTGGTCAAGTGGGATTTGTGGTGGACAAAGTGGCACTGGGGCAGGTTTTCTCCGAGTACTTCGGTTTCCCATGCCAGTCTTCATTCCACCGAATTCTCCATCATCATAACCACTCGGGGCAGGTACAATAGGCCAATCAGTGGCCAACGTACCAAGTGGACCCAGCTGGACTCCACCCCCCACTATCCGAATTAAAAAAAAATTTGCAGAAGTTGATTGATGACATGTGCAGGCATATAATGTCACCTTTCTCTGATAAAGCTCTAATCTGCACAAACTTTGTTCCCACTCTAACAGTTACTTCAAACATTTTATCATGGAGTAACCATTTACAAATATGTTAGATTTTGACTACACTACATGGCAGTACATTTCATTTATGATTAGTCTTCTGCTACTGTAGCTATTGCTTGATAATAAAGCAGAAGTTCTGAAGTCAACTGCCGCTGCAGGTTCTTTGCTGTATATGAAGATCCTGACTCAAAGGGCAGAGAACTGAGGCCACACATCATCTACTACTACTTGGCAGATGACACTGTTGAAGTACAGGATTATTACAGGAAGAACAATGGGCGTGATCCATTCCCTCTGCTACTCAGGAAGATGAAACTCCCCAAGGACTGGAAAGCTTTATCAGGTTCTGCTGTTTTGTCACAATTTAGGTGTATGACTATAGACAGGGTACGGACTATTGAATTGCATTTATTGACTACATGTACACACCTCTTGGAACTACAAGTAATTACAGTGCTATTACTAATCTCCACAAATCTCCATAAAATGGTAGATTGACTATAAGTGGTAAGATAAGAGAGAATGGATGAGATTGTGGCTTACTTTGATGACTCAAAATCATCCTTTCATCATTATCTACACACTAGTGGTCTCTGAAAATAAGTACAGTTTAATAAAAACTTTGGAAGTGTGCGGCGGCCTGGGTTCGATCCCGGGTCTGGTCAAGTGGGATTTGTGGTGGACAAAGTGGCACTGGGCAGGTTTTCTCAGAGTACTTTGGTTTCCCCTGCCAATCTTCATTCCACCAATTGCTCCACAATCACCCTCACCTATCATCGGGCTGGTACAATAGGCCGGATGTGGCCGCAGCACAAGGGACTGTGTCCCACCCCACTAGCAATAAAAAAAATATATATATAAAATATTCAGTTTCAAGGTTATCAAATATGCACTGTTCACGCACAAGGGGTGTGTACCGGGAAATAAACAGATGGGATCTCACATTTTGCCTCCCCCCCCATGTTATCGTTTTCTTTTCTCTTGCTTCAGAATACCTACAAATTGTTTTTGCATTAAAATCTCAAAATACTTTCTCTCATATTAAAATAATAATAACGATATACTGGCAGACATGCAGTAGCTGTGTTGTATCATGGAGCAGATTTCTGATGAACACAAGAACTAGTAGACTCAAGTACTGCATTTTTAAGAAAATATCTCAATATTTAAACATTTCATTTATAAGATACACAACGAAAGTTAAGAAAGAACAATCTACATCCTGCATCAATTTATCAATACAACAGATGATCTTGGGAATATTACCTGATCACTTTGCTTAAGATAAAATTTTGATCTAAAATGTATCAAGTACTGTATGAAGGTGAGCTGTGAGCTTGACATTAAGGTAAAGATATTTTATGTCAAATCCTAACCATTATGCTCTTCTGTGGTGTGAATTTACTCATAATTGTAATTAATGTTTTAATTCCCAGTTGACTTCCCTTCTGTTGCAATGGAAGTGTTAGAGAGGAAAGCCACATCTTATTACACAGCAAAAGATTTCTTGGTTGGAGAAATTATCTTCATTCTAGGAAGAAGGTAATGTGATCTATTTCACAAGTTTTGTTCAGATTCTTAGATGCTCTCCTTTCTTAAATTAAAAATTAATAACGTTGC
>NW_019732400.1:0-6730 GCF_002891405.2 Cryptotermes secundus | reverse complement strand
AAAAAAACAAATTATTATTCTTCATTTTCAACTGAGAAAACTGGATAGGAAAGTCATGATTCTTACTTGAATTTTTGAGAAGTCTGGTTCATATATCAGCTGGAACACTGAAAATCCTAACAAATCTTTTTGTGGTTTTGCTCAGTCCCTTCAGGAAAACACTAGAATAGTAGCTTGTGCTCATCCATGGCCATTTCCTTCCACACCCTAATGCTTTATTTGCCATCGTGTGGTCATCAACACTATATTTTTTATTGCTGGTGGGGTGGGACTAAGTCCCTTGTACTGCGGCCACTTCTGGCCTATTGTACCAGCCCAAGATGATAGGTGAGGGTGATTGTGGTGCAGTTGGTGTAATGAAGATTGGCAGGGGAAACTGAAGTACTCGGGAGAAAACCTGCCCCAGCGCCACTTTGTCCACCACAAATCCCACTTGACCAGACCCGGGCCGCCGCGGTGGGAAGCCAGCGACTAACCGCTTGAGCTATGGTGCGGCTGTCAACACTATATAGTCTTGAGTTGCATAGAGCGCCATTAAAGAAACTACAACATAAATTTTCATTATCACAGCTGTATACTGTCGTTGTGCAAGATGTGCACAAGATGCAGCATTGTCCCTCCAGCACACAAATTATATGTTGCAGGTTCCTCATCTATGATGCAGACGAATTCACAAGGAAGTACTTCAAGGAGATCCTCAACATAACCCAAAAAGATGCCATAGATGTATCAAAGAAGATGCCCCCTCCTCTGGTGGCTGTGAGTAAATATGTACATACTGACTAGGAAATTATAAAAAGTGGGGGGGAAAAAAACTTTCATCTAGAACTTAAAGAAGGTACAAGTAACCACGGCACCCCATCTATATCACAAAATGTTTAAAAAATTTATACAATTTAAAATTGTGTGTATTTGACCATGAGATGCAGTTTGTAAACCAATGTTTCCATTTTATACACAGACTTCTGTATTTTAAATAGGCGTTGTTGTTGCTGGAGCACAATTTTATGCTTAATAATGGATGCAAATGTACCCAATTCTGACACTACATTGTTCTAAAGTAGTTTCTGTATAAGGGCGCAAAAATGTGTTTCAGATTTGTTCATAGACTTTTCCATATTATGAATGAGTTACACCCCTTAAAAATATGGATCTTCGGTGTGGGTATTTGACATAGCAGATCAACTACTGATCAGAGTTTTTTCATTCATCAGATACTGGAGAAAAAACAGGAGTACAATGAGACGGTACATCAGCAATTCATAAACTTCAAGAAATACTATGATTCAGTTAAAATGGAAGTATTATACAATATTCTCATTGACTTTGGAGTAACCATGAAACTGGTTAGTCATTAAAATGTGTTTAAATGAAACATATAGTAAAGCCTGTATAGGTAAACATTTGTCTGATATGTTTCACATTTAGAAAGGTCTAAAACAAGATGTTTTATTGCATGGCTTTCAACTACTCCTTAGAATATGCAATTAGGAAGGTTCCCAGAAAAACCAGGTGGGACTGAAATTAAATGGGACACATCAGCTGCTGGTTCATGCTGATGATGTGTATGTACTGGAAGATAATATAAATGTTATAAAGAAAAACACAGACGCTCTAATTGACACTAGTAAGCAAGTTGGTCTATAATTGAATGCAGAGAAAAGCAAGTATATGTTAATGTCTTGTCAGCAGAATGCATGGCAAAATCACAACATATAGGCAACGGATCCTTTGAAAACATGGCAAATTTCAAATATCTGGGAATGACAGTAAAGATTAAAATTTGATTCTTGAGAAAACTGAGAACAGCCCGAATTTGGGTAACACTTGCTACCATTCAGTTCAGAACCTTTTGTGCCCTGCTTGCTGACTAAAAATGTAAAATTTAAAATGCACAAAATTATGTTGCCCGTAGTTTTGCATGGGTGTAAAACCTGGTCTTTGACATTATGGGAAGAACATAGACTGAAGGTATTTGAGAAAAGGGCACTGATGAGAATATTTGGATAGAAGGATGAAAAATTGGTAGGCTGGAGAAAACTGCACAGTGAGGATCTTCATAACATGAACTTTTTGCCAGATATAGTTCGAATGCTCAATTCAAGGATGAGATAGGCAGGGTATGTAGCATGCATGGGGACGAAGAGGACAGCATTTAGGATTTTGGTGCAGAAGCCAGAACAGAAGAGACCACTAGGAAGACACAAACACAAATAGGAGGATAACACTCAAATGTATTTGAGAGAAACTGGTTAGGGTGCTATGGTCTGGATTCATTCGGCTCATGATAGGGACCAGTAGAGGACTCTTGTAAAAACTGTAATCAACCTTCGGGTTCCATAAAATTTGGGGAATTCCTTCAATAGATGAGCAACAGGCAGCTTCTCAAGAATTCAGCTCCATACAGTAGTTAGTATGCATTATAGCTCAAGCGTTTAGTTGCTGGCTTCCCACCACGGTGGCCTGGGTTCGATCCTGGGCATGGTCAAGTGGGATTTGTGGTGGACAAAGTGGCGCTGGGGTGGGTTTTCTCTGAGTACTTCAGTTTCCCCTGCCAATCTTCATTCCACCAAATTCTCCATCATCATAATCACCTGGGGTAGGCTACAATAGGCCAATCAGTGGCCGCCATGCCGAGTGGACCCAGTTGGACTCCATCCCCCACTAAGCAAATTTTTTAGTATGCATAATAATTTGTGTCCTTTCAGCCTGTACCACCTTATTTTGGATTTGGAAGTCCTGAGGACTCTCTGCAATCCAGTCTTACTGTTACAACCCTGAAGCCTCCAAAGAAGAATGTTGTACAATATGTGGTCAATATTGGTAAAGTGAGTAACATGTAAAGAAACATGGTATAAAGTATATAGAGGACTGAGAGATTATTAGTGTTATAAAGAAGTGTTGCTATACAGACACAAGCTAAATGTAGGCAAACAAGAGCCAATGAAACAATTCTGCATTTGATGTGTGGGTAAGAACCATTCATAAAATTTTCATGTATCCGTTTCTATTTTTATCTTAATACATTTAGTTAAATCAGAACATTTTAATATGCTGTATTATTTACTGTGCAGTCTGCCTTAATGAATGATAATTAATTGTGCAGGGACTGATTTTAATTAGCAGCCTGGAGATAGTCTATTTTGACTTAGGATTTTTTTGGTTTTACTCAGGCTATCCAGGTGAATTCTGGGACATTTCTTTAAAAATACATGCCATGATCATTTCCACATCCTTTCCAATTTATTATTTATAGTCATCTTTTCTTTCAATGCTATACTCAAACCACAATTAGCCTCAAGATCCACAAGAATTTGAATTTAAAAGAATCTCGCTATGCAGACACAATCACATGACATTGAAGAAAGAAACTGATAAGAGAAGAACAACATGCACTGACAAATGTTTTATAAGATGGACTGCAATTTACATCCTTTTTGCTCACAAAATGTTTGAGAAATAATATTACTAATTTCACTACTAACAGATTTTATACAATACTGTACAAGAAAAGTGGGGGCATATAAAAACAGTGTTAAGAGATTTAGCTCTGATATGACCCCAGAAAATTATGTGTGAACTCTGCCTTGCTATCAGCTCCAGTATAACTTCTCTAGTCCACTTTCAGCAAACATGACAGTGGAGGGGATAAATACCAACTCAGAACAGAGCAGATAATGGTACCTTCAACTGCACTGAGGCAAATGCTCTGTACCATCTTTACTGCAAAGCTAAAACAATACTTACAAAAAGTTTTTAACAAAATAATTATATTTTATTGACAGAAACCCGGTACCCTATTTACATATAAGCTACATATGCTACAGCTTAGGGCCTTGAAATTTTATGGGGATCCAATTACTGAGACAATACAACATTGTCTTTTTAAACTAAGGATGTAACAAGCATTTAACTGCATCTTGCCTGATTGAAATGATGGGAAAAACATGATAACAGCTGCGACAATCAGAAATAAAGTGGGAGACAGCATCACACTTTGTAGTGGAACTAGGATAGATAGATCTGTAGAAATTTATGCCACGAAACCAAACTCATAACCAAGTCCATGACCCCACGACATGGAATACAAAGAACTAGTAACAAAAACTAATAGTGTCTAACTAGTGTTAGACAAACATCGGTTTGTCCCGTGATTGAGGCTAGCTCTTTCTAACGGACCCAACAGAATAGGTGTTTTCCTTCACCTGAGGACGGAAACAGATCCAGTTTCCAAAACATCGTGTTTTTATTAGTTATCTTAAAAACCAGGACGATGGATAAAGTCCAAAAACCCAATATATCAGTGTGTTATACACCATCGTCAGAATCCTATAGTAACTAAAGGCATTACCTGTTTCCCTGACATACATTTTAATATTAATCATCTGAAATACATATAGTTTTTCAGGTGGCTTGTCTTCAGTAGCTATCTCCACCAAAATTCTGTATCTATGAATTCTATTATTAATCTTATTCAATATTTCGTTAGCAGACCTTTATTTCTTGACTAAAAACATAGTCTTGCTCAGTTTTTGGATACAGTAAAAGAATACAATGCTCTGACAGATATGTAACTTCTGATTTTTGCCATTACACATCAACTATTGGCGATTATACATACCAGATGAAGAATGGCCCTGCCTCTAAGGTAAAAGTATAAAGATTATGTACCAGAAATACAGATAAAAATGCTTTAGCAACAGAATGTATAACTTTTAGTCTTGCTGTTTGTTGAGAGATCACAGAAACATGCCATTCTTGCCACAGCACCTTCGCTATGAGGCTGTCATGGACTGGGTACATCCTGAAGACAAGGATCGCAAGTTTATGTTCAGCTATTCACTGTCAGACTGCTCCATCACCATCACTGAGATCCCACAACATAACTCGGGTTTCGTGCAAAGGACGTACCTCAGGTCAACCCGCATACCAAAACCAGGCACCAACTGGGATGATCCACAGTATTACAGTCCAGATGATTTTGCCATTGGTAAGTTCACTACACTGATTCAGTGGGCAGATGCATTAAATCAATGACAGATTCAGTAGTTACTTAAGACCGCAAATACAATGAGCATCAGGAGTCATTATAGAGGTTCCATGTTTGATTGCTAAGTATCTTCTGGTTGCAATACATACAAAGCTTTAACTCTGGGAATGTGGAGAAGATGAATCCCACATATTAGTTTTGAGTTCATGGCAAGGTGTGGGTCTCTTTTGTCAAATGCCATGACTTGCAGGATTAATTAAAACTATAAACTCTATGGTCTTAGTCCACAAGTGAACTATACTGACCAAGCGATCGCCGCTTGTCAGCGAAGTTAATGCCAACATTCTGCGGATAGAGGCTGTCGTGTGGTCAGCACAACGGATCCCCATGGCCGTTAATCTCAGTTTTCTATACTGGAGGCACTACTTTTCCATTCAAGTAGCTCCTAAATCATGCTCACAAGGGTGAGTGGGCCCCATTCCAGACCCACTATTTCTCAGGAAATCTGGTAGCGCCAGGAATCAAACCTGGGACCTCTGGATATGCAGCCAGGAATTCTGATCACTAGACCACAGAGGCGATTAAGATTTCTTAACACCTCAAACATGTAAACCATGAGGGCACACAGTGGATCTCATTCAGACTTAAAGGTTTAAGTTATCCGTATTTCTCGGGCAGTATTTTCTGTGAACAGATACAAGCCTTAATCTCTGCAGAAGCTCTTACAGTGGGAAACCCCACACTTTAATTAGGATTTTATGTTGAATAGTAGGTATAGTGTGTAAGCCATCATGAATGATTGATAGGTTACTTAAGGTTTAAAATACGAGGTGTTATAAAATTTTGGGCTACAAGGAACAACACTAATGTCATGTGAAGTCCTTTGATTCTGTATACTGACATCCTGAACTTAAAGAAGAACAAAACACGAAAATAAATTGTTTTCTTTTCCTTCACACTTTGTTGCAAACTTTCTTCTGCACGGGTTTTTACAATGTGAAGAAAATGTTTGGTACTGCTGAATTTAATTTGTAATAATTATTCCACCTGTCACACAGTTTATGTATGGACCACACTTAGCACATTTTGTTAGTTATGTTTCCTTTGAATATTGAGATCTTCACAGCAGCCAGTAGCAGCTACCAATGCATCAGCATTCTATCCTATTATTACTTCTAGTTAGTTGCAATGACAATTTTAAGATAATAGTTAACACAATTTACATGTCTGGGAGTGCAGAGAGCAAAACAAGTCAACATCCAAAATGTGAGGTTCTTGCTAAGATAACCATAAAATTTACCATCTTCTTGGATGTGACACTGTGGTCTTAACGATAATTGCCAGTGCCTGAAGGTACATTAATCAATGACAAAAAGACAATCAAAATGAGGTGACGGGTGAAATATTTTGGATAAATTCAACCAGGCTTTATTGCAGTGGTAAATGCACAATACAGCATGACAGGCAGTGCTGTTACTGCTGACTAGAACTACAACATACGAGGTGAACATGTACACATCACAGTCTTTTCAACTTTCTTTATGAAAATGGTAAATTTTCTTTGAAATATTTGCTCACTGCATGAGAATTCTGAATGCTCAGACACCAGATAATGTGGAGATTCTAAAGGGTACCAACTAGTATATAACACTCACGATGGCTATTTATTTGGACTGTGTTCATGTCATATTCCAAAAAACATAATGTTTCAGGAACTAGACCTGTTTCCATCCTTAGGTG
>NW_019732399.1:31281-54614 GCF_002891405.2 Cryptotermes secundus | reverse complement strand
TCAGGTTGTTTCAGTAGTAACTCAGCACAGTGTGGTGTACATAAAGACTCCAAATATAATCGAAAATAAGTGGCAGAATGTGACGTAACTTATATATATATATATATAATGTTATCAGTGTACGCACAAAAATGAAACAGTCCTGTGCTTTTGTGATGAAATTAGTAGCTATTTCTTTCAGTCTGTATTTTCTTTCCTTGGGTACAGACAGTAAGCACAGGAATATGGGTATTTATGAATATTCATTCAAAGATGACATACTGCATCTATTCATTGGTTACAAGATTGGTGTATACATAGTCTGTCAAATCATTAACCACTAGTTCTATATTTGATACGTTTTAGAAATGTTTGTCAGTTGGCTGATTTACATTTATTTTCACTTCATGGATCCAGTCACCTCCCCATAGGGCTGGATATAGAACATGTCACACATTACAAATTCATGATGACTACACATCATAGGTCTTCGGTCCAATAAAGTATATAATCAGGCCTCATGCACACAGCACAAGTTGTCAGGACAACACACACAGGCCATGGGAAAACCACTGTCACATTCAACCCTGAACAAAATCCCTCATATTTCCAACCATAAGAACTCTATGCTGTGCAATTGCACACCTTGCCATTCCACATACATTGGCCAGCCATATCATCAATACAGTTTCATTATAACATATTAAAAATTCATAACAAACACAGACATACATACTGCCACACTTACAACAAGCAAGTCTCAGCAACGTATAATACAAGCACACAGAGCATTTATTAACTCTTAACATTTGAGCCCCTTGCATGCTCAGCAAATTTGTCAGTAGAGTAAAATGAGTTACTTCTCAAATAATTTTGTAAAACAAACCTAAATTGGTTTTTATAATTTTTTAAAGCTGAGCTATTTGACAGCAGAATGTTAAATTGATGCCTGAATAATACACCCCTCTCTGATAGGATGATAAATGTGTTGAAGGTATATGAAGGTGGTCATTCCTTCTGGTACCAATCACATATACAAAGCTATTGGTCTGAAACTTATCCAGATTATTAACGACAAATGTCATCACTGAGAGCAAATATACACATGGGAGTGGTAATATGTCAAGCTTTTTAAATAGATCTCTACACGTATGAGTTGGGCCCACTCCCGTCATTATTCTTATTATTTTCTTTTGCATAACAAAGACCTTATGACTGTCAGATGTATTTCCCCAATATACCGTATTTACGCATGTATAGGCCGCAACACAATTTTCAGACAGAAATTATAGAAAAAATAATTTTCTTGGAATATTATTTCAGGAGTAGAACACCCTGTATTACTAATTATGAATATAATTTTTTTTAAATGAAGTGTGATTTCGGATATAAGCCGCACCCCAGTTTTCATCGAATTTTTGGCAAAAAATGTGCGGCCTATACATGCGTAAATACGGTATTATTCCATATTTCACCAATGAATGCATAATATACAGCTTTAAGACTATTTGTATTTAATATATGGGATAATCTTCGCATTAGAAAACAAACTGTGCTCAACTTATGAAGCAAAAAATCTATATGTCCCTTACAAGTCAGATTTTTGTCCAGCTGCAAACTGAGAAATTTTGTCATTTCTACTTCTTTCAGTGTTTTGGTAAAATACAATGTATCTAGAGGGCAGCTTGTAGCTGCTGTTCAGGTGAATTTTATTATTTTTGTTTTATCCAGATTTAGCCAAATTGATTATCTTGAAACCACGTAAATGTATGATTAAAAGCAACATCCAATTTTATTTTTAAATGATGGTAGTCTTTAGCTGTGCAAAGAATACTGGTGTCGGCTGCAAACATAATAACTTCAGAAATTTTACTTATTTCAAGGTGGAAATCATTTATGTATATATTAAAGAGTAACGGTCCCAACACCGATCCCTGAGGCACACCACATCCAACAATTTTCCAGTTGGAATAGTATTTATTATTTATATAATTTAATTCCACTCCTTCGTGCCATAGGTCAAGTGGTTAGTTGCTGGCTTCCCACCGCCGTGGCCCGGGTTCAATCCCGGGTCTCGTCAAGTGGGATTTGTTGTGGACAAATTGGCACTGGGGCAGGTTTTCTCTGAGTACTTCGGTTTCCCCTGCCAATTTTCATTCCACCAACTGCTCCACAGTCACCCCCACCTATCATCTGGGGCTGGTACAATAGGCCAGAAATGGTCGCAGTACCAGGGACTTAGTCCCACCCCACTGGAAATAAAAAAAAATAATAATTCCACTCCTTGCCTCCTATATTGGAGGTAAGATTTTAACCACTGCAATAATACACCCTGCACTCCATAGTACTGTAGTTTCATTAACAGAAGTTCATGATTGAGGCAGTCAAACACCTTGGCTATATCACAAAATATACCTGTTACATACTCTTTTCTATTCCAAGCTGTAAGTATTACATTGGTTAATTTATATATAGCATCTTCAGTTGATAATCCCTTTTGGAATCTATACTGCTCTGAAAGTAATATTTTATGTGTTAACGATATGATCATTAAGTTTTCTAAAAATTGCTGTTTCAAAAACTTTTCCAAACCCAGTTACTATAGATATTGGCCTGTAGTTAGTTATAACAGCCTTTTCCCCTTTTTTATATACTGGCTTAATAATTGCATATTTCAGTCTTTCTTGATATAGACCCATGGTTAATGACTTATTAATTATGTAAGATTGGGGTTTACTAATTCTTGTCTGCACAGTTTTATTATTTAATTACGTGTAGTTATGCCATCATACCCTAAAGAGTTTTTCGATTTTAATTTGTTAGTTATACTAATTGTTTCCACTTCTGGAACTAAATTAAAATTCATATCTGGAAAACCTTTAGGGAAATGAGAATGCAAGTATGACATTGCAGTATAAACATTAGTTTTATTCATATTATGCTTTTCTGTTATTGATGTGAAATATTTGTTAAAACTATGAGCAGGTTCAACAGTGCATATGTTTTTACTGATGCTTAGCTAACAGCCAGAACTTGGGCAGTTCTTCTATGAATGCTTACAGAATATGCAGTGCTGCATTTGTGCAATGCTCTAGCATGAAACAATGTCACACACAGGAAATGTTTCTTCATAGGGACAGTCAAGAAGAAGTTATTATTCCATTGGTCCATAACCTTGACCCTGGGTGGAGGTGAGTGGTCAGCTTCACTTCCATGTCACTTTACCCTTGGGAAAGTAGCCCCTGGTACCCACTGGATAGGAAGCTGGGTGGGTCCCAGAGCCAGTCTAGATGTCATGGGGAGCAGACAGTTTTCTTGCCCCTGCCAGCAGTGAAACCCTAACTCTTTGGTCCACAGCCCATGGCCTGTTTGCTGTACTGTCTGAGCCAGGGCAGGAATTGTTCTGTATCCCACATCCACACTTGCTCTGGGGCCTGACCAGCTTGCTGCCGAATGAATACAGATACTTTGGGGGGGGCTGAAGGATAAAGTCATCAGAGTGTGAAACCTGACCACTCATCTCCAGTGTCAACATTAAGAGTGTCCAGGTTTGCCTTAACTCTCCTTTTATGCCTTCTTGGCATGGTGCTTGGATACAGGTATGATTACACCACTACTTTACATACACACACAGACACATATCGTTTCCTTCATCTAAATGTAACATCACTGTCTTCTACCTGCTTCATGCTGGTTTCCTGTGTGATTTATTTTTGAACCTGAAGATGGAGGCGACATGTTTGTCTGAAACATTCATTGACTTTCAGTGGACTACACAGCATTATGTGACAGAAGATAGAACTCTTCAAACTCATTTATTGCTTCAATTCCATTGTTTTTAATCCTTTTAAACTGAAAACACTAAACTTTTATGCCAGCCCGCACCATTGGCTTTGGTAGCCACGCATATTGTTAGCTCCTTCAGTGCTTATAAGAATATATATGTATGTAGTCAAGAGAGAAAGTTCTTGAACTTTATAGTATAAAGCGAAAATAAAGTATCTTGCTGTCATTTAGCTTCTAAAGGTAAGAGTTTTTAGCCCATCATGAATGGAGAATTTGAGTCACAAATGAAACACTAATGCTGAAGAAGGAACTTCTCATTGTAGCATGCAGAGCTGTTGCTATGCAACAACCACAAGGTGGGTGGATTTGCCAGGGCTCTTTCCGGGGAACAGCTCGGTAAACTTGTTCACACAACAATAGAAGAGCTGTGTTTTCTGTGTTGGCCGTCTGAGTTGTAAGCAAGGGAAAAGGTTAGAGCTTAGTTCTGTATGGGAGTCTGTGAAGAGAAGACTTGAGCTGGAGGCAGTGGACTAGCCATTGCTGGAGCTATTACAAGGAAACTTCTAGTAACTGTGTTGTAGTTATTTGTAGTTACAACCTGGAAATGATCAGTAAATGTATTCACCAATTCAAACCCCATCTACAGTCATTCCATACTTAATGGCATTATTTAAACTCAGCACTGAAAGAGTTAAGAACTGGAATTGTAGTTTCTTGTAGACATATGAGTGTATGAACTCTACAAAAATACCTCCAAATGTTTGTTGAAAGGTGGCAAAATAAAAGGTAAAGGTGTCCCTGTACTTGATTAACAACCAGACCATGAAGACATATAGGGAAGTGGAGGTGTAGCTTCACACATTCTAATATTTTTTGTGATATCTACAGGAAAGCGCTCGGAATGACTTTGTGGCATGTGTTACTTCGTATTGAACAAAGAAAACCGTAGCATCTTTAAACGTGCAGTTGTTGGAATAGCAATCTTTAGTTTTGATTTTACTGTTAACTTATAATATGCTTAAATCTTGTGGTTGTCTTGAAGAATGAGACCAACGGTTCTTTGTAACCTGCCATCAGATGAACTATGGTATCCTCATGGAAAAGCCATTCATATAGATAAACAGTCTTCTTCATTAAATTCTACAGAAAGTATCCCAAGTCCAAAGTTTAAACTTTTTGTCTTATCATAGACACGTTTTCCGGTGAACCATTGATATCACTGATTGCTAATCATACATCATTTTATTTCCACAATTCCTTAAGGACAGCCGCAATGGTTATTCCATGTTGGTGCATTAGTCTTGAATATCTTTATCACATTATCATGATAGAAGGCAGAAATTTGATGTTGAAGAATATCTATTCTATCACTTATTCTATTTATCCTGTTTACACATCTGTAGAAGCTTCCCCAGTGAAATTTCACTTTTAAAGTTCATGTTATGATAGGGTTATGAGTCACAATTTGGTCATATTTGTAATGAAATTCAATTGCATATTTTGGGGTAGTTAGGAAATTTTCTCCAAGATCCATGGGATAGAGGCAATTTTTTCATTCAAACTTAAGAAGTTTCTTTATTAGTAAATCGTTATTTAACTTTTTTATTATTATTTTAGGTATTTAAGAGTATACTTCACAGCTAGTTCTAAATATTGAACTAGCTGGCCATTAGAGAAATAAAGTATATAATGTTTTTCCATATACAGTAAAACTTGGTTATAGCAACATCGGTTTCTGCGACACCTTGTCTATTGCGTCAAATATTCAATGGTACGAACTAATTCCTCATAAAGCAACTGTTTTTATACCTTGCTTAGTACGACATGCACAAATGCATCAACCTCGTATGTAACGTCATTTTCATTCCTGAATTTCTCTGATATGGACATTGAACGTAATTTAGAAAGTGTGTATTGGGCAAGTAACAGGAAACAGATGAAGATAACTGATTACTGTACTCGTATCTAGGTACAGTAAGGCACAACAATTGATGTAATCTACTGTAATTTGGTGAGTAGGCCTACCTTTAATATACAGTATTAGTGCGGTGTGTATTGTCAGTGAAAAGCGCTGTAATATGTCTTTGATATTACACATTTGGGCAATTCCACGTTAATGTTACGTTAGTCTGTACTTAACTACGTATTTCACTAAAAAAATGCAACATTTTAACTCGGTTTTTGGTAGATTTTTACGTGACTAACATAAGGCTACTGTGGAAGTGCCCATTTCGGTTACAACGACATTCGTTTATAACGACACTATTTTTAGGTCCCTTTGATGACGTTATAACCAAGTTCTACTGTAATTATATTGTGCACCCATTTCTATTTGAGAGCGTAGTCAGTATAGCGCAGGGTACTTGCTGGACAACCAAGAGGTCAGAATTCGAGTCCCAGTGGGGTCAAGAATTTTCAGTTGAAATTGTGGTCTTGTGGACTATGACACCATGTAGTTTCATAGGTGGTTAAGTAGCTTTTCAGAGGAACCTGCTGCCTCCACTATGTACCCTAAAACATAGGAGCCATAAGCTACAGGAACACAGTCTTAATTTCTGCCACCATCGTAACCTGAAATTGTCAGAGTAAGGCCTTCTGTCTGTGATAAGGCCATGATATTCATACAGAGAGAGAAGGCTGCAGGATTCCAGATTCTTCCTTCCTCTTATAGAGGGATCTGGTTGCATTACCAAAGAATATATAGATAGACTTGAAAGGATTCTGACGATGGTGTATACTGTACTTCTTTTGGCTTATTTTGGACTTCACCCATCGTCCGGTATATAAAAAAGACAAAAAACCACAACGTTTTGAGACTAGCTCTTTCTAAGGGGCCCAACTGAGTAGGTTAAACCTTCCCTATACACCTGAAGACGGAGACAGATCCAGTCTCCGAAACGGTGTGGTTTTTTGTCTTTTTTATATACCGGACGATGGGTGAAGTCCAAAATAAGCCAAAAGAAGTAAAGAATATATAGTCATCTTCCATTGATTTACCTTTTAGAATGATGTGTGTTGTAAATTAATGATTTCATTTCCATAATTAATGGCTAAGAGCTGATTTTTTCAGATATTTTGACAATGTAAGATGTCTTTAAATGCACCTTTCACTGCCACAGAAACAAGTACGAACTTTGTAAGATTTGAGGCTTTCACGGCGGTGACTATGAAGAAAGCAGTCTTCTGGGATTTGGCACTGTGTATAAGTGGTGTTAACCGACGTTTCGGAGGAACGTATCGCCTTTTACCGTTCTCACGGTCTTGTCGCTTGCAGATTTCTTATACTTTTTCTTCTACCCTGAAGATGGAGGCGATACGTTCCTCCGAAACGTCGGCTAACACCACTTATACACGGTGCCAAATCCCAGAAGACTGCTTTCTTCAAGTACCCACTTGTATACTGCGCAATGTTAGAGAATTCCCACAACAGATACAAAGAGTGGATGCAGTTCCCACCCAAAGGCATTTAAAATGTAAATGCATTGGATTGGAAGAGATAGTAAAGGCATACATGATCCAAGAATTCTAGGTAATCTAAAAATACATGACTTTTTAAGACAGTCTTCTATTTTTCTTAAAGTCTTGGAATGTGGTTTAAATAGTTATATCCAGCGACTTATCACGTTAAATTTTGTGTGAAAATGTATTATTAATTCAACCACAAATTTTGTGGAAACACCTTATCTTGAATTAATTATTATGAACATAATGAAGGTGCGAATTTTTAACTTAATACAAAATTAAGCCTTTTTGAATCTGTATTGTAAACATATCAGGCATGAGCTATAGGTAAAATTGTCCCTCTGCTTAAGCAACATTTAATTCATGAAGAAGTATGGGAGAATGGAGGTATAGCTCCACACATACTTAATCTTGGCACCAGTTTGAGGTGAGTGGTCGGTTTTGCCTCCAGGTAATTTTCTGTTGGTACCCGTTTGATACGAAGCTGAGTGAGCACAAGGGCTGATCTGGACGCTGTGGAGAAGAGAGAATTCTGAACTCATACCAGGAATCGAAGCCTGATTGCTCTGTCGTCCAGCCTTTACCCTAGCCACTTTACAGGACTTGTTTTGTTCTGAAAAAGTAGGATGGAAAAAGAAAGAAAAGCATTGTATCATACAGAAGAAATCATAAATTTTAGAGGTTTCTTGTAATAAAATGCAAAACTCAGTGAACTAAGTAGTTACTATAGGATTCTGACGATGGTGTATAACACACTGATATATTGGGTTTCTGGACTTTATCCATCGTCCTAGTTTTTAAGATAACAAAAACATCTTCATGTTGTGTGACATTGGTTTGTCCAGTGATTGAGGCTAGCTCTTTCTAACGGACCCAACAGAATAGGTGTTCCCCCTTTTCCTTCACCTGAGGACGGAAACAGATCCAGTTTCCGAAACGTCGTGTTTTTGTTATCTTAAAAACTAGGACGATGGATAAAGTCCAGAAACCCAATATATCAGTGTCCATGAACTAAGTTACATACCATGATAAATACTATCACTATTTAGGGGTGACTGTAGACGGGGTATGGATTGGTGACTCGATTTATTGACCACTTGTACACACCACGCGGAACTACAAGTAATTCCAGCGCAGTCGCTGATCTCCACACTTTGCAAATCTCCACAGCACCCGCGGGGAGCCGGAATAGCTCAGTGGGTATAGCGACTGGCTACGGGGCTGAAAGACCGGGTAGTACCGGGGCTTTCATCGTGTGTAAAGCGGCCGGGGCGTGAAGCTGACCACTCAGCTAGTTTGAGGTCAAGAAGCTGTTGATCTATACATCCAGTCCCCCATACGCCATCATGGCATAATTCTTAATTAGTTAAGCACAGGGACAACTTTACCTTTTACTATAGAACCTGCAGTGTCTTTCCAGGCTTGTTTCCTCATCAGTCGTTTCCTAGCAACCGCTTCTAACAGTGGAGATCTTCAGCTTCGCGCGCTGGGATTCTAACCTTAAGCCTCCCGTGCAAAAATAAACTGACAGCTTACAACTAATTGGGTCGTCCCAATTATCATCCTTATAACCACTTTGCACGGATCGAGTAGAAAACACCGTTTCCGACACTGACTATTGTTGTGTTCGTATCTGTTGCCGCGGAACTTGTTTACAGATCCGTTGCCTAACACCGTTGTTTATTCGCCTGTTGCATAGCAACTGCTGTACACGCTACAATACTATAACTGCACTTCACACATCCACATGAGAATGTTACTAGAACTTACAGAATAGGCACGATATACTGTAAGAAAAGACTGTCCGCTCATTCGCGACCTGTGTATCTTATGTTCATGCAGCGTGTTAACGCTCGACAGTTTGTTGAAATGGTACCACGAAATTGTACAGATTCGGAGCGTTCACCGCCGTTACAAGACGGGAGAGAGATTATTCTTGCAGACGTCGCTATTGCCGTTGTATTGTTTCTGTATTCTATTCATAGGCCACTGCATAATGGAACATGAGATTTAATCTACCATACATGTTTCTGCCTTTGAGAAATCAAGGGTTGTCCAATCAAGTTATCAAGAGGAATAGAGTATTTTACAATTACGATATCAGTTTGAGAAACTGTTTCAGACTGCACTTGATGGTATTGTCATATAACTGCTTTCAAATTGTAAAGAATTCCTTGTAATAATTTGGTTTTACACCCTTGAAGATGGCCTGAAGGCCGAAACATGTTGGGTGAATGAATTATTTATTCGGTTATATGCCCTCTGAATGTGATTATGCAGAGTGTCTTGAAGATGCTAAAATATTTTGTGTGAGCTATTCTGCGTAGCAAACATCTTGCAAAGGATAGTAGTAATATTTCCATGCTAATCCGGAATAATCTATTCTGGGATATATGCCACTTGTGCACTAAGCTCTGTGTTTTGTGGTTGGTATGTCAGATTGTGTTGACGTCACAAAGGGAAGCCGACAGCCCCATGCTGGTGTTGAATCGGGCAGCAGAATCTCGCTTCTCAGGTTGTTAAAGAGGAGCAAAGGGAGATAATCAAAGCGGGACCTTGGACATTGTATCACCTCAAGATGTGAATTCTTGTTGAATGCGAACAGGGCCCTAGTTTGTGCCTCATTGCCAGAGGGACGAAGCAAGTTGACTGTCCTGCCCAAGAAGCTGAGGTTAATGATAAAGTTGCCCCATGAGCTTAATTAAGCATCAGCAATAATAATAATGTAGAGTGTAGAGCCGTTGCTATGCAACGACCGCGAGATAAGCGGATGTAGAAGGGCCTTTTCAGAGCAACGGTACGCTAAAGACCTTCCCGCAGTAACATACACGAACGCAACAATAGATGTGTTTCTTATGTAGTTTGTTCCAAGCGTGGGACAGGGTTAGAGATTAGTTATGTACGGGAGTCTGTGGAGCTGAAGAATCTCCACTGTTAGAAACCGTAGACAGGGAATGGCTGGTGGACACAGAAGGCTGGAAAAAGCTTAGCGGGCGCTATGGTGATTTGTGAATTGTGGAGATTAGCGATGGTGCTGTAATTGCCTGTAGTTCGAGTCTTTTGTATAAGTGATCAATAAATCCATTCGCAAACCCAGTCCCCCTCTATAGGCACACACTTATAATACTAAAGTGGATCTTAAATAAGATGGGCTGGTACGGACTGGACCCATGTGACTCAGGATAAGGGACCAGTGGAGTGCTCTTGAGAACATGGTAATGAACCTTCGGGTTCCACAAAATGTTCGGAAATTGTTTAATGTCTGAAGTGAGTGGCGGCTACTCAACAAAGGATAAACTCCGTATAGTTAGTTAGTTGGTTAGGGTCTTCCTAGAGAAGTTTCTAATTGCTCAGCTGGTCAAGAAATTTCCAGCGTTTACGGAATCAACGTAGCGTTACCGTGTTAACAAAGGCCCGCCTTTAAACCACATTCCAAACCAACAGAATTCTGCTCACGCCTTCGGACTAGTTTTCAAAAATAACTTTTAATATCCCCAAATTTATCTCTAGGTCTCCAAAATGCTTACGGTTTCCTGTCGAAATTTTTGTACGCATTTCTCATTTACCCCATGCATCCTGTGGTACTCCTTGGTTTAGCCACTTTAAAGAACATTACAAATTATGAAGCCCATTGTATAATTTCTCTAATTCTTTCTTTTTCATCTTCTTTGGGATCGCTTATTTTACTCAGAACTGTGTTCTCACTCTCAACAGCAACAATAATAATAATAATAATAATAAACAACAGTGGCAGTGAAATATAAGAATGTTTTTCTGAGTTATGATGCCGCATAGTTTCGTAAGTTGTTACTAACGTTTTAGTCGGAATCCGCTGCCTCTGTTTTCAGGGTAGAATATGGAAGCACCGGGTTTTTCCGAAACAGTGGTGACCACATACGAATTTTGCACGGTGAAACCCAGGAGAACGCGTTGCTAAAATAACACTAATTCCATGATATTAAAGAAGAGGTAAAAGTTGCCCCTGTATCTAATTAATTAATCACTATGCCACGAAAACGTGGGAGTGGAGGTATAGCTCCACAATTTTTCATCTCTGCACTAGATGGAGGTGAGACATCTTGACGCCCCGGCCGATTTGCCACCGGGGAAGTCGCCCCCCTCCCCCCCTTTACCCATTGGATAGGAGGCAGGGCTGCCCTCAGAGCGCAGAATATTAAAACGTTTGGAAATTTTCTGATAAATGCAGGTTTCCGTGTTTCTGACTGCGCATTCGGTACTGGAGTGAAGGGCGCAGGAGAACCGAGTGGCTGAGCTGAGCATTTGCTGGTAATTTGAGGTTCCTTTGATGTCGTGCCATGTCAGTCGAGAGCCCCTTAACCTAATTGTGGCTTCCGCCTGACGATTGTTTGCGTTGTTACGGCGCACAGAAGGACCGTCTAATGATAACATTAATGTATGTAAATAAGGGCGTGGTGTACTGTTCAAATATTTGGTTCTGGATCCGCATTTAATTTACGTTTAATTGCTTTCATGCAGTTGCAATGATCTGATCCCCCATCAAAGGAGTCTTAAGGGTTTAGAAAAACTCTTCATTAATAGAGAAGACTGGAATCATGTTTCACGAAGATGAAACTGTTGAACTGATTGTGGTGGGTTTACGATGGTCTGATCCCCCATCCAAGGCTTATCTTGAAAGGAAACGTTACGTCGAAGGAGACCAGGCCTTCAGTCGGGAACAGTCGCACTGAGAACATAATTATGGTTGAAGAGTACTGTCTTCTGAGACGTGACGCTGTGTAGCCTGGAAGAAGTTATCAGGCGTTTCGGAAGAACCTAATACCTGCATCTTCAGGGTCACGCCAACAGGCAAGAAAGAGTAAGCTGAGTGCGCTTGTGTCTTGCTGCTTGGCGTACTCTTCGACCCTGAAGATGGGGCAGTCCATTCCTCCGAAACATCATTGATCTATCAGACTGCACGGCGTCACGTCACACAATAATAAGGGGGGAGTGAAGGTGGTGAAGGAAGGCGTGACGTTGCAGGCCTGAAAATGTGTCGTCATATGTAATTTTTGCTGATTTTGATTTTCAGACTTTTTGATATTGTTAGGATTTTAGACTGCAGGTTTTAATTTTCGACCTCTCAACTTGGGGCGGAAACTTGACTCATTTTCAGTATCAGATTTTCGTGAGATATTTATCGTACGTTTGAAGGTACGAAGGTGTAATTACGTATACAACAGCGACGACCTCGGGTCATGATTCGTGCTCAGTTTTCTTAAACGTGGAACTGCGTGCCAGCCGCCATGGCGCTTGTATCTGCAGGTCTGCACCCCTGACTCTGGGTACCGAAGGCACTTTACTTGGCGATAAAGCGAGTAGGGCGTGAAGCTGTCCGCTCACCACTATCTTGTGCTAAGTTTATGAATGCCTGGACCTATACGCTCCACCATGCATCTCCATGGTGCAGTCCTTAATCAGTCAAGCACACGGACATCTTCGGAGCCCGGACAGCGCAGACGACTGAGTTGTCGGAGTTCGAGTCCCGGTAAGGTCAAAATGTTCTCTTCATGTCGTCCAGACCGGCTCTGAGGCCTACCCAGCCTCTTACTCAGTGGATACCGGGGGGTAAAGCGGCCGTGGCATAAAGCTGATCATTCACCTCAGACTAGTGCCGAGGCCAAGAAAACGTGGATCGGTACATCCACTCCCCCATACGTCTTTATGGCGTAGTGTTTAGTTAAGCACAGGAACAACTTTATCTTATCCTTGACTGCAGCATATAAAGCTAACACCTGTCCGACACGGCACGGCGGAACTGCATACCCGGGAAAGAATGCACGGCTGCAGCACTCTCAGGCGCTCCTACTCATGTCTGACGTTTTAAAAAGAATGTAGTGTGCGCCCCCTACTTTTTTATGCTTTCTTTATTTTTGCATTTTTTCCGTCGCTGTCTTAACATTATGATTGTTGCAGATGAACACAGTTTAGCCCTTTAAAGCACAGTGGTTACTATACATACCATCTTCTGTAGCAATACGGATGTACAGTAAACCCTCGCAAATCCGGATGTCGGATACTCTGGACCGAAGTATGAAAAATGAAAAATGTTGTTCGCAGTTGAGTACGTGGGATTTATGAGACTTTGTTGAGGGCAGCTGGAGAGAACGACGCAAGAACAAATCCAAGGTTGGCTTGAACTGGATGACGGGAACCCAGAATTTCAGTTTCTGACAGAAGAAATTGCTGAAGTGGTATTTTTTATTTCTTTTTACCAGCATTGACTATATTATTTAATTTTCCATTAATATGTTTTCTGAGTTTTCTTCGTCTTTTGGGGCTATCTTATGCTTCAACCGGATGACCCCCCCCTCCCCACCAGATTAATCCGCGTTAGTGAAGGTTTGCTGTATTTATACGTTCCGTGCGATTTTGATAATAAACNAGCGGTTATACAACATTGGCAAGCATGTCTGTCTAATGGAGACTCCGTGTTATTGCTGTTTTTGTAGCTTGTTTAACGACGCTGCCAGCAACTCAGACTATAGGCCTATATCAGAGAGCCGGGATAGCTCAGTCGGTGTAGCTACTGGCTGGACGGCCGAAGTTCAGTTCCCGCCAAGGCCAAGTTGTTTCTCTACCCGATAGCGTCCAGACCGGCTCAGGGGCCCACTCAGCCTCCTATACAGTGGGTACGGGGTGTAAAGCTGACCACGCACCTCCATCTAGTGCCGAGGTAGAGAATGGTGGATCTATACCTCCACTCCCCCATACGTATCCATGGCGATGTGCTTAAACGCAGGGACAGCTTTACCTTTAATGTAGTTTTCTGTCGTCGGGCGATTGAATGGCAGTGAATAATGAATTGAAAATAATGTGGAAGAAAGCGACCGTGGCCTAATTTAAGATAATATCCTGGTATTTACCCGAAGGAACTTAGGAAAACCACGACAACATTCAGAATAGTCTGTTTCCCTGCAGGGATTCGAACTGGGTACTCCCCCCCCCCCAAATACAAGTAAGAAGTGTTAACTGCGCGAGCCAACTTTCTCGGTGTGTTTTCTGTAAGATTACCGAATTTTTAAGTAGTATTTAGATGAATTTCTTCCGCCTTGGGGTTAGCAAGATTGCAGCAGTAAGGATGTGGCTTTGGAGAGACGTTCCTAGAAAACTTTCGCAGTTTGTCGGTCTGTTGCAGAGAAGTTGCATGGCCCAGTGTGGTCCTCACGGACGGTTCAAAGAGTTGTTGAAAGAGGACACAGGGGAAGTTAGTTAACATCTATAAAAAGTTTGTTGTGCTTGGAGGCGTGCAGGAGAATGATTGTTGAGTGTTGATAACTATGTTCCTGCTTGTATTAGTCGTCTAGAAAACATCCGGTTTCGATATTAACTTCCCTTCCCTTTATTTTCGTAGGCGTCATGTAACAAAAGGAAACACATCTTGATAAATAGACCGATTCATGCCATAACGAGGTACTGACGATTCAATTAACAAACTAAAGTAATTAATAATCTTCGTAAAACTTTTTTTTCCCATAGTCTTCATAGGTCATGGGACTCCGTTTTTTAACCGAAGATCTGTCACAGTGCTCACGGAAGCGTATCGTTGGATCCTATCCAGATCGCATCCTTACTTCCTGTTTACTCATATACATTTTTAATATTACCCTCCCATCAACGCCCAGGTTTCCTAATTGTTGTATTTTTTAGTTCGCATAGTGGGGGTTGGAGTCCAGCTGGGTCCACTCGGCACGGCGGCCACTGATTGGCCTATTGTACCTGCCCCCGGTGATTATGGTGATGGAGAATTTTTGGTGGAATGAAGATCGGCAAGGGAAACCGAAGTAATCGGAGAAAACCTAGCCAAGCGCCACTTTGTCCACCACAAATCCCACTTGACCAGACCTGGGTTTGAACCCGGGCCGCCGCGGTGGGCAGCCAGCGACTAACCAACCGCTTGAGCTGTGGCGCGGCCTAATTGTTATATTTCCCTTTTATAACTGAATTCCAAGTACATTTATTATTTTCCCCATTTGTATAGCGATGGGCGACAGGGTGGACGACCGGAGTTCGATTCCCGGCAGGGCAAGATATTTTTCTCAGCTCCACATCATTCAGTCCGGCTCTCGGGCCCGCACAGCCTCCTATCAAGTGGGAACCGTGGGCTGTTTCCCCGGGAGTAAAGCGATCGGGGCGTGAAGCTGACTCATTTCCACCTAGTACCGAGGTCAAAAATGGTGGAGCTATACCTCCACTCCCTCAATATGCCTTCATGGCATAGTGCTTAATTACGTAATTAGGGCAAGAGATAATCTTAAAGTTCTCCCCTGTGCTCAACGACTTAAACACTAACCCATGAAGGCGTTTGGGGGAGTGGATATATAGATCCACATTTTCTTGACCTCGGCCTTGGCTGGAGGTGAGTGGTCAGCTCCACGTCCCTGCCTCTTTACCTCCCGTACCCATTGGATAGGAGCTAGGGTGGTCCCCAAAGCCGGTCTGAACGACGTGGAGAAGGGAAAAATTCTTACCCCGCACCGGGACTCGAACTCCGACCCCTTTGTGGTCCAGCCCGTAGCCAGTCGCTATACCGGCTGCGTTAACCCGGCTCCTAAGGGATAATCTTACCTGTTAATAATGTACGTTTTTTCGGCAAAGGTCGGCACTGTAATGCCGACTGAAACATTACGGTTTATTGCTGCCATTTCTGGCCCTATCGGAGTTGACTGCGACTGGTTTTGTATACGAGTTGCCATAGAAACGACACGCCCACCAACATTTCCTTGATTAGGCTAATTATGTATAGATTAATTCCTTCTGGCTTTACCGTTCAGTAAAAGCAAATAAGGCATAGTTGCGTCATAAGCTCTTCTCAGAACTTGTTTCTTTTATTCCTGTATTTACTTCCGTCACTGTTCCATCGTAAATCGCCGTACTTGTGTAAAGCAATTCAATTTCTACTGTAATTACTGTTTGTGGCATCTGAAAGCAGACTATAATTTGTCTTTCTACGTTCACGTGAGCGCCGACACAAGGGGAGAAGTCGGGCTTTTCGATTTTCGGGGGGGGGGAATAAAAAGCGAAAGAAGTATATGTAATATTCATAACGGAAATATTTTAATTAATGTTCTCCAGCTATGAACATTCTAGAACGATCAGTAAAAATTGTAAAATTCTCTTGAACGGTTTGAACGGAAATGGGTAAGCACATATTCCCCCCCCCCCCCCCAATTCCGGAAAATATCCTGGCGTTTCCCAGGCGGACGCAACTTTCAGTTATGACATTAGACAGTCGCCTCTTCCTGTTAGATCCTTACCTCCTCATCGTTCGTTACATCCACCAATCCGATTTGGCTACGTTACGCTGAGTTAGCTGATCAGCGGTCGTCAGGTGAAAAAACATTGTGAAATAAGTAACAGAAAGTTCAGGGAAGAATTGATCGCCAACTTTTTCTACATTTAATACGACACGGACTGCATAGAAAACACCGCGTCCCACAATTTTTAATGCAATGGTCATGACGCTTGAAAACCGGAATAGTGGAGCCAAAGGAGACGGTCGTTGCTGGGTATCGGCTTGGTAAACATGTTCCCCCGCGTACGATACACGAAAAGAAATTTGGGGGGACAACAGAGTAATGCACATCATAAGCGTCCTTCTATTTTCTGAAACTAAGGAAACAGGCTAAAAAGAAAGAAGCTGAACCGAAAATACGGAAGTTCACTTTCGAATGGTTGACACTCCTGCTTCATATTTGGGAGGTGATGGGGTTAAATATAGGCTCCGGAGACCAGGTATCTTGAGTTTTTTTTTCTTTTGTGTGTGTGTGTAAGAATTTCCTCAGTCCAAACAAATGCCAGGTGTAGTACCTCAAACTTGGCCACGACCGCTTCGTTCCAAATTCTTTCAAGTTATCATTCACGTACCATCCTACCATTCGACACCATGTGGTCTACTGACACGCTACGTAAACTTAAATAGTTCGGGAACCGGTAACAAAAGCGTTGAAGTAGAAACCAGAACAGCCAACTTTCCAAGTTCACAGAGAAATGTTACCCAAGGCCGTGTTACTCCCGCTCGCTTTTCCATTTATCTGTCTCACGTGAGGGGTTTCATCTTGTTAGCAGAAATTCATATTCCGAAGACGTCGGGCAGCCGCGCTGTATATAATCGTAGGAGATGATTGGAGTGACCAGCAGCCCCTTATTATCTCTAGGTTGTGCATACATAGGGTCCCGCCTGTTCCTTAGGTCAAGAGTGGCATATCTCTTGACTTCGCCCTTGTTCCTATTTGAAGACGACTTTTGTTCTCAAACTTTGCCTAAATCGTCTTTTAAGAGGGCGTCCCCGTCTGCCATAGATCGTTACATTGTTAAAAGGTTACTATATTCTATTGTCAACGCACGATGGGGACCATAGTCGCCATATTTTATGTCACATGACTTCTACTCTTAACGTTTGTTTTCTCAGGGTATCGCGTACCCTCACCAATCTTTTAGACGAAGTTTATACAAGGTAATGTTGCGCCTGTGCGTAATTAAACACAATGAAGATGTATGGGGAGTGGAAGTATATCTCCACACATTTTTAACCTCCTTGCTAGGTGGAGGTAGGTGGTCAGCTTCACGCCCGGCCGCTTTACCCCTTTTGCAAAGAGCCCCTAGTACCTACTGGACAGTCGGTAAACTAAACCCCGTGGCTTTAGTCCACCAGAGAACTATACCGACCGAGCGACCGCTGCTTGTCGCAGAAGTGCCAACTTTAGCGGATAGAGGGTGTCGTGTGGCCAGCGCAACGGATCTGCACGGCCGTTAATTTCGGATTCTGAATATAATTAGCGCTTACTACGGGCTTCTGGATTAAGACATCTCGTACTTTGGTCGGAGGAGACAGGTACTGCCCCCATCTTCAGGGTATAAGTACGGAATACAGAGAAAGTTGGCTGGAGCAGCAGCGCTTCTCACTTGTATTCGGAACGTGCCCGGTTCGATTCTCGGCCGGGAGACCGACTATACCGACCGAGGTTTTACGTTGTTTTCCTCAGAGCCTCCAGTCGATTGCCGAGATAGATCTACGTTTAAGCCACTGTCGAATCCTTCCACATCCTTTCCAGTTCATTGTTAAGGCTCGTCCAGTCGTTCTACGCTCTATCGTTAAATATAAACTGTTCGGTAAATAAGTCCGAACCCTACCAGACTAGACGGCGTCACCGTCATAAAAACATCAGATCGTATCAAATGAACGCATAGTTAGTAGTATGACGTCCTTTCGCATATTTCTTCTCTGTAACTACTCGACAGATTTAAACCAAAATTGATGTTAACAGGGATTGAACTACAAGTTCGTTTGGGGCCCTTAATTCTTTCACTGTTCTTCTTGCTCCTGGTCCGTCCAGGGCTGATACCCCCTCCACTTTATCCATACTACATCTTCCAACGCGCGGTCTACTCTTCGACCTTGAAGATGGAGGCAGTACCTTCCTCCAGAACGTCTGTGACATCTACCGGACTACATAGTGTTGCAAACCAAAAGCTAGTGCTCTTCGTACGCCGTGCTTCTGCAGTCCCGTTCTGTCTCTTGCTTGCCGCGACGTTAGTTCCTTCTAACCTGTACAAGTTATGCAGGCAACTTGGTGGCCGTCCAGCCTTGCGTGCTTAGAGGGTCTGGCCGGACAAGTACGAGAAGCCCTGATTCGTATGTCGACAGCCTGCGTAGATCAGTTTCGGTATAGAGCCGTTGTGAAGGACGAGATTAGAAATTGCAACCAACCAACTTTTCCCAAGAACAAGTTTACCGACCAAAATTCTGTGTGGATTTCTTCTTTCTCCCATTCTCTCTACTTGTCTGGCCCACTGTAATCTCATTGATTTCACCATCCTAACAGTACCCTAAGAACTGATCTGTAGGTATGTACATCGCGAAGTCCATTATTATTAAACAAGGGTATAATTGACCCTGTAAGAAAAAGGAAGTAAGTAAAGGTATCCCTGTAACAGGCCCATAGGGTTCTGAGACGTCTCTAGACAATCGGCTCATAGATGGCGGTAAGGTTGTCAGCTTTACGCGCCGGTCGCCCTCTGCCCCCAAGAACATTCCAAGAATATTCCTGGTACTCATTTCTGTTGGAGGCTGAGTCGACCCCAGGGCCATAGTGCGGCTGGAAGGATTAGGTCGATTGAAAAAATCCAGTGACATCATCGGGATTCGATCCCGCGACCTTTCGGCTTGTGGCATAGTGCCTCAACCAAGTACGCTACCGCGTGCCCCAAAAGTGTGACTGGCGACAAGGCCCGGTTAGTCCTTCCTCCATATTTATGTCCTCCGGATAGAGGTGTCCAAGTATTAGGCCCCCGGAACTTGGGCCTCCTGTTGGTCCGCTGGTCTTTATTCAGTATATTCAGATCGGCCCACCTATCCACATGGGTCCCTCCTGCGCCACCGAAGGGTCGCGCCCTCTAGGGGTTACAGGTTCCCCCGGCGGATTGACCTTGTGCTTAATTAATCCCCACGCAGTGAAGACGTATGGGGAAGTGGAGGCTTAGCTGCACGCATTCATAACCTCGGCGCTAGATGGAGGTGAGCGGTCGGCTTGACGCCTTGACCGCGGGGAAAAGGACCCCCGTACCCGTTGAACATGAGGCTGTGTGGGCCCCAGACCCGATTTGAATGCTGTGGAAAAGATAAAAATATATTTCACTTCCCAGAAATCGAACCCTGATACCTCGTTCTTAGCTTAGCTGTAGTACTGGTTGATCTTCATCGCGAATAATATCCCAGGATTCAAATGTTCGTGTTTGTAAACGTTTATAGTTTTTCGTAAATAAATAGGGCAGTGGGAAGGCATTAAACGGTACGTTTTCTTTCCGCTTGGGGCGCCCTTGTCGGGGTATTGAACTGAGTCAAATTCTCATATGCCAGTCCTCTATAACGGAATTTCTTAATACCGACTTTCATAAAAATCTATTAGAGGTGTGTGTGTGTGTGTTTTCACCTGGCCTCGTTAGAGACATCACCATTGAAATGAATCAGAGCGAATTGAACTTTTGCTTTAATAATTATACAAAAGCGAATGTAGCGTTTCAACTTTAAGAAAGGGAAGAAGTTTTGGGAAGAACTAATCCTCCAGTTTCCTTAGATACGACACGGTCTGCATAGAAAATGACTCGTCCGACAGTTCCATTGTTGGATGTATTCGTTGCCTCAAGATGTTTTTACAGAGCCGTTGCTTAGCAACGGTAGGGAACGTACACGTACAGACTTGAAATGGCCTCAGGTGCCATGATATACATACCCGAGCTTCAAGATTGGTTCAGGCATTCAGAAGTTAATAGGGAAGGAATTAAAATACACACAGACCGCAAGGCGATATTATAAGCATACTTTTATTTTTGCAGGATGCCGAAAGTAGGCTAATAAAAACGTAGACGTGCAGTGTTGGTTATTGAGGCTCTTATCGTGATGACTAGGAAGACTGTCTCCTGGGATGTGAGGAGCGTACCGCGTGCCGTATGCTTGCTTCTGCGTTACGGAGTCTGCACAGTAAGGAGTAAACCAAACGTTACGTGTACGGAGGTCATCGGCACATAATTGGGAGCTCTGCGTTCTTTGTACGAAGTACATCAACTGAAGGCATAACAGGGAGGACTTCTAGTTTTCTGAATTCCTCAGCGGATTACTCATCATCCTTTCCATTAGTAGGTGTTTGGAAACCTGGTACGGATATTAAGAAACAAGAGTCTTTCCATACTTGTTTTTCCTATTGGTTGACGTTTTAGGGTTTTTTCTTTTTTCACTCCCGTCAGAGCTTGTCCAGTCAACGCGCTTTTTCCTATTTCTGTGAATTCTGTTGTTTGTGGAATTCGTTCTAGCAGTAGGTTGTTCGGTGATAAGGTGACTGATGAATATGGAGCGATGGGTGGGATGAGATTGGCAGGGGAAATTAAAGTACTCAGGTAAATCCTGCGCCAGTGCCAACTTTTTTTTTCCCCCTGAAGGATAGGGTGCATGCCGCAGTCCAAATGAAACGATTTGCTGATGATTTTAGTGAGGCGGTTTAGCCGAGTGAGAAGAGAGCGACTGAGTACGAGCCGGATGGATTAGAATTTTTCATTTTTCCACGCTCAATCGAGACCGCGTCTCCGAACAGCCCCCACCCCCACCCCCATCCTTCAGGGGTAAAGTTACCGGATTCTGAACTTAACCCCCTTCAGGTAGGATTGAAGTATGGGATGCGTGGAGCCTTTCGTTCATGGTGTGGGGGGTAGATGTAGGGAAGTGGGTGAGCTCAGTTACTGTAGTGACTTGATTACGAGCCAGAGGAGCGGGATTCGATCCTTGGCACCGTGCATTGTGTTTTGAAAGGGTAGCATCTTTCTCCATGTTCTCTAGACTCCGGTTCCCAATTTCGGCTCCGAGACCGGGCTCTTCTGGCTGAAGTTCCTCGTGCTTTTCGTCCATGTCTCCAGATATATGTTGGGATAGTACCGTACATGATGTCAGAACCGCTAGCGTGGTTGGTTGAGGCACTATAGCCCTGGAATCGACTCAGCCTCTAACAGAAATGAGTACCAGGAATCTTCCTGGGGGGTAAAGGACTGCCGGCGCGTAAGGCTGACAACCTCACTGCCGATTGTCTAGACAATATGGGCGCCTGGACGTCTCAAAACCCTATGGGCCTTCATGGCATGTTACAAGGATAGCTTTACCTTACCTTTACTCCTGGCTTCCATATCGCTTCCAGTTCATTAGTCATTAATCATCCCCCCCCCCATTCGATGCCGTATAGTCTGAGCTACTGACAGCGCCGTTAAACAAACCAGAAGTAAATAAATTGCAAGCAGTGGCATGCTTGCTGTTCGTCACAATGCCCAGGAGAGCCGGGTTGGCTCGGTGTAATGTCTAGGCTACTTGCTAGACTATCGGGCGTTCGAGGTTTAATTCTCGGCAAAGGGCCCTATTTTTCTGTTCTCAACTTCCTGAAGCTGATACTTTCGTATAGTGCCAAGGTTAAGAATGCGTGGAGTTATACCCAACACCGCCATACGTCTTCATGGCATAAATCACAGGAACAATCTTAGCTTTGGCGTTACATCATGTGTAGCTCAGTGGCCCACCTCGCCTCGTGTCCAGTGAGTAATGCGGTGGTCTTTCTAAGAGGGTGAAGCATGAAACCGCCATCTTACCCATGGGCGCCGCTAGATTTCTTTCCAAAACGTAGCCAGGAAGCGTCCTTACAGACTTTATGTTTACAGCGTTTAAGATTGTTCTTACTGGTCACCCTATAGTGTTCATGAGGGAAGAGTACATTTTTAGAAAATAATTTTAATTCTGTAAGATTTGAGGCTTTCACGGCGGTGACTATGAAGAAAACAGTCTGCTTTACCGTTTCTCACGGTGTTGTCGCTTGCAGATTTCTTATACTTTTTCTTCTACCCTGAAGATGGGGGCGATACGTTCCTCCGAAACGTCGGTTAACACCACATATACACGGTGCCAAATCCCAGAAGACTGCTTTCTTCAATTTTAATTCTTTTCTAAGAGTATAGCTTCTTGCATAAATATGCAGTAGAAGCCCATCAAGTATAACCAGTTTAATGGGAAGAAGTAAAAGTTATTGGCTGTCATCCGAAGGCATCGCCAACACTAAGAAGAAAGTATTTCTGCGTGTGTTTGTAGTCCCTTTATAACACTGGCCACGCCTTCTGATGATGGCCAGTAATGGCCGAAACCTGTAAAGGCAGAACTTCTACGTCTGTTAGCCAGTTTCACCTGATGGACTTCTATTCTACTACTCATTTATGTATTAAGGGGCGTGACGCTTTGAGATGCCGCTTATAAATAAGTGCTACTTACTTTTTCAATTCTGATTTTTTATATGAATTCAAGTGGGATGAGTGATTTGCCTCTCCTTTTTAAAGGGGGATTATGTTATGACGCTGTCAGTTGTTAGACTTTACGGTGACGAGAGGTAAGACGATTTTTGAATGAGGATTTGGAAGAAAAAAGTCGTGGTGTAGTCGAGGTTGTATCCCGGCAGTTGCCTGGGGTGGGGGTGGGGGCTAAGGAAAACTATGAAAAACCTCAGGCGGGGTAGTCGGTGACCCGTCCGAGGTTCGAACCGAATTCGAGTCTAGAGCCCACGGAATTA
>NW_019732399.1:14791-30655 GCF_002891405.2 Cryptotermes secundus | reverse complement strand
CCCCCCCCGTGGAAAGCGTTGCCCAGTCCTTGTGTTTTTAAAGGGGTTTTTTAGTTTTTTTTTTTTTTTTTTTTTTTTTTTTTTTGGTCGGCGTAACCCAGGGTCTGAGAGGGAAACTTAGCATACACAACCGAGCAAGTTAGTTTCCTTGGTCGTTCCAGGCAAATTTCAGAATATGACCCCAGATAAGACCACAGCCACGACCACTTCCATGTTCTTTCCAAGTCATCATTCACCATTCATCCTACCGTCTGCTTCTTTTGTACCTGAGATACTGATTTATTATTATTATTATTCATGTACCTCTTTTCATTGGCTACCAGACGTCAAACTGTGTTGTAATGCATTATAAACATGACATGATGCGAAGAGTTCTGTATTCTGGGATATAACACCGTGTAATCCGTTTAAAGTTGGTCGATGTTTCGGGTGAGCATGTCGCCTCCATCAACAGGGTGGAAGAATAAACCAGGCAAGAAACCAGCATGCAGCAGGTACCAAGCAGAGCCTGTACAAAGGAATTTTTTTTTTGGTCCCTTTCAGTCTGTGTTTGACATTTGAAATGTATCTCATGTACCCCCTGCTGAAGCTTCAGGTATCTTTAGTGATTTGAATCTTGAAAGATTGCCACTTGAGTCAACTTGCTTGGTCTCACGATACTGTACCCTGAAGATGGGAACAGTACATTCCTCTAAAATGTTAGCACCCTCCTACCAGACTACAGTAACATAACCCAGGAAACCACTTTGGAAACTTCAAATCCAATGTAGAACTGAAGACCTTATCAGATGGATGACTTTACAGACAACAGTGATGAAACTTTGGGTTCCATAATAGCAGATATGATGAACAATTGTTATCTGTTCGAGGATGATCATGTAAATCGGCAGTTCATGGTTTGTATCTCAGAAGGGACACCATCTGTCCTGACCAAGTGTTTTCATGTTTTTCCTTAGTCCCTCCAGGCATGTTTCAATACAGTTTCTAAATTAGACTATGGCCACTTTCTTTCGTGTCCCTTCCAGTTCATTACTCATTGTAATCCAGTCATTTGACATAATTGTTACTGACAGTGTTGTTAGATAAACAACAAGCAAGCCACAGTACCCTGAAGATGGAGACAGTACTCGTATGCTTCTCCAGGATGTTGGTAAACTTCTGCCTAACTGCATCAAATCCTGGAAGTACTCATGTAAATTAAGTTCCCAGAATATCTTTCTAGTCCAGATTTCTTTACATATTTTGCAGTGACTTCTATCTGTGAGGCAGATAATTAATTTTGTTGTACCTCATAATTACCAAGTGTTTCATTCCAGTGTAATTCTGCATGTCTTAATAAGATTTGTCTCTCTTTCAGCATACCCAAATCTGTTATTCTCCACATCAAAAGATATTCGAGTTGCCAGTGTTTCAAGACCCAACAAAGTAGTGACGATTGTCAAGGTAAGTTTTCCATATTCATCTTGTAAAGATCCTTAGTTCAGTTCCTCAGAAATAACTAGAAACAGCCGCTAGCTTTAATGACATTTTGTATGATCATTGTACCACTGGAGGTCAGTTGACATAATTCATTACCATTGATAATCGTCCATGATATGTAAGCAATGCCCGTCTTTTAGTGCGCTCAATTTTACTTGTTACTTCACAACATGTTTCGGCACTACAGTGCCATCATCAGGTGCTCTATTTACATCAGTCTGTTTCATTGCTTGCCATTACGTCATTGTAAAATTTAAAAAGTATTTAAAAATGTTCGTCGATTATAATAAATATATATACTAAAACTTGTTAAGATTATTTATCTTATCTGTCCCAATTCTAACACCAATTCTAATTACAACACCCGCAACCAAACAGGGAACACGCAACACGAGACATGATATACCCTGAGAATAAGAGGAACAACTCCCATAGTGGTGAAACTATGCGTGGTGTTAGAATTGGGACAGATAAGATAAATAATCTTAACAGGTTTTTAGTATATATATTTATTATAATTGACGAACATTTTTAAATACTTTTTAAATTTTACAATGATGTAATGGCAAGCAATGAAATCGATTGACGTAAATAGAGCACCTGATGATGGCACTGTAGTGCCGAAAGATGTTGTGAAGTAACAAGTAAAATTGAGCGCACTAAAAGACGGACATTGTTTACATATCATGGACAAAGATCAGTGCAACAGGACGCTAAAATACAACATTACGATTGATAATGCCCATATAATCGCCATGGGGACTTCTGAAGTGAGAGAGTAACTAGTGATGTCCAGTTTTTAAATTTGAGCTTTTGACTGTTGTTTTTATGGACAGCTGTGATATGGGCTGGAACTTTGTGTAGTTGTAGTGTCCCACCCAGAAACCTTAACTTACAGTACTTCTCATAGCTGTGAATATAAGGCTTACTGTCTTCTGGTTGTGGCATGTAAGGTAGGAAGCAGTAGGTTTCTCCAAAACATATGTAGCTTTCTGCCAGACTACAAGGCTTCACATCTAAGAAGGCAGTAAGTAATCTGCGTGAATTTACGACTTCTGAAAATGTCTCTTTTCACATGTATTGGCAAGGTTTGTTTCTTGTAGGATTTGGAGGAAGGAACAGCCGTAGATTTTTACCATGAGGGCAACTTGGTATGTTGGACTGATAATGGGCTTGAGATGATACAATGTGTACCTTACAATGGAACAGTCACAGGTGCAAAGGTAAATTGCTTATAATTGTAATACTTTTGAAAGCTGTAGATGTAGTGATATTTCATTTTGCCTACCCACAATATTGCCTGCACTTACTCATTAGGTCATTGTACAGCTTATTGGTTAAAAGGATATCTTATGAAGCAATAGCTAGAATTCTTTGTGTGACTTACTGTTGTTGTTCACAGGTTAGAGTTGTAACAACAGGTCTGATTTCACCAGCTGGACTTGCATGTGATTGGTTAACACAGAAGTTATATTGGACCGATGATGAGACCAACCGTATTGAAGTGGCCACCATAAATGGAGAGCATCGGAAAGTTCTCTTTTGGGAAGACATTGACCAGCCACGTGCAATTACTCTTGTTCCTATGAAGAGGTACTGTTGCTGCATTCCTCTGTGTTCCCGAACTGTCCCCAGCCTCGGCTGCCAGCTTCTAACAGCAGCAGCTCACAACAACTGAACCTCAGCAGTATGCTAACTGACTGCACCTGAGGATAATTGATGAACTATTTCAAAGAAATAGCGGCTCCAATCTAGAAAACTGAAATTAACGGCCGTGGGGATTCGTTGCGCTGACCACGCGACACCCTCTATCTGCTTAAGTCGGAACTAACTTCGCCGACAAGCAGTGGTCCCTCAATCAGTATAGTTCGCTTGCAGACTAAAACCATGGAGTATCTTAACAAAAGTTATGCTTGTATAGTAATACAGTTTTGATTTTTTTAATAACCTGATTTGTTTATTTTGATGTTTCTTACTTTGCATTTCATCCCACATTCAGAATTTGCCCTTTCATATTTCTGGATTACATCACAATAGGTTGATCCCTGTTTTTTCTCTTTACAGCATAATGTTCTGGACAGACTGGGGTGAAGTTCCAAAAATTGAACGTGCTGGCATGAATGGTGATCCTACAACTCGCAAGGTTATTGTCCACGAAAACATTTTCTGGCCCAATGGTTTGACTGTGGATTATGATGCCCAGCTGGTGTATTGGTTGGACGGAAGGCTCAAGTTTGTAGAGGTGATGGACTTTGATGGCCGGAACAGAAAGACCATCATTAAAGAGGGGGTGAACTATTCATTTGCACTCACTATGTTTCAGAACAAGGTCTATTGGACAGATTGGAAAACATGGTAAGTCAGAAGTTCTGTACTGTTGAGTATTGATGTAATTTCTGTCTCTACATTGTTGTTTTGTAGTTGAACCAGTTAGGTGGAATATCTAATACGTGGTGCAATCTAAAAGTTCCCAAAATATATTAATAAAAACTATTACGTTTTACCTGGATCTTATTCTGCACCATCACCTTCAAAGTAGTCCCCTTGGGAGCGCATACACCGATCCCAGCATTTCTGCCACTTTTCAAATGCATCCTGGAAGTCTTTCTTTGTTAGGGTGTTTAGTACCGTCTGCGTTTCCGCCCAAATTTCCTCAACTGTATTAAATCTTCGCCCCTTCAACTTGATTTTCATCTTGGGGAAGAGAAAGAAGTCGCATGGATCTAAGTCTGGCGAGTACGGTGGGTGGGGAACAACTGCCATCTTGTTTTTAGCCAAAAATTCCTGCACAGTGTAAGCCGTATGTGGTCGTGCATTGTCATGGTGGAATACCCAGTCTTTCGTGCACCACTTCTCTGGACATTTTTTCCTCATGTCCTCCCTCAAATGCCTTAGAACATCGCAATAGAACTCTTTATTGACTGTCTGACCAGGAGGGACGAACTCCTTATGAACAATCCCATCAATATAAAGAAAACAGATCAACATGGACTTAATGTTGCTCTTGACTTGTCGAGCTTTTTTTGGCCGAGTTGAAGAAGGGCTATTCCATTGCAACGATTGATACTTACTTTCAGGGCTGTAGCCATAAATCCAACTTCCATCACCAGTGACATCCTTCAAAAGAAGAAAGTTTGGATCCTCTTGAAGCTGTTGTTGAAGTTCCCTGCAGGCTTCCAAGCAATGCTGCTTCTGTTCATTTTGCAGCAGTCGTGGCTGAAACTTCACCTCAATCATCCTCATGTTCAGTTCCTTTGACAAAATTCCTTGACATGTACTATAACTTAGTCCCAAGGTGTTACAGAGGTCTTGGATGGTCAGTCTACGATCTTGCAGAATCAGATCCCTAACTTTCACAACATTTTCTGGTGTGGTGGCAGTTTACGGCCATCCCGAACAATCATCATCATCACTCGATGTTCGGTCATTTTTTAAATGCTTATACCAGTCGTAAGTTTGTGTCTGGCCTAAACTGTTGTCACCAAAAGCTTGCTTCAACATTTGGTGCGTTTCTGCAGCTGTTTTCCAAAGTTTAAAACAAAACTTTATACAGACACGCTGCTCTCTCAGGTCAGCCATCGCAAAACTGCAAACTCACGGAAACATAACAATGGAAATACGTTCACCGACAATAAACCCAACCACTCAAGTCGACACAGCTTGCCACACTGATTCAAGAATGGTGTGTGGGGGGAGACCTAGCAGTATTTCGATGTATTCATAACCATTCGCGCTCAAAATTCAAATTTCTGAAACTTTTGGATTGCACCATGTACATTGGCTGATGGGTGTTTTTACCTAGCTCATGTAACACCTTGGTGGCTGCTCTAAATGACACCGTTCCTGTACTTGCTGCTACATATAACTTAACACCAAGTCAATGCCATGCATTTGCTATTTTGTTTTAATATTTTTATTGGTCAGGTAAAGACCACAGAAGAGCATAAAGCTGCCATCTGTTGTTGGCAACAAAATACTAAAATAATCTAATTGGGAACCACAGAATAATCTGTGCTTCAAAATGTCTAGGAATTGTAATATTGCTATTTAGACAGTGCACCTAATGACGTATGAGGGATGATGTTGGTTAGCACTGGATTAAGGGCTCCTGCAAAAATACAGGACATTTTTGTTGCAAATGACCAACTTGCCAAATGTCCACTTGTGTGCAGCCAATCATAAAATGATTTCTATATTCAGTTATTTTTTTACTGTTATATAACATTTTTGGGTCATGCAGTAACATAGTTGGTTGAGGCACTGTGCTATAAGCTGTAAGGTTACGGGTTTGATTCCCAATGAGGTCATTGGATTCGTCAGTTGACCTAATCCTTCCAGCTGCACTCTGGCCCTGGGGTCGACTCAGCCTCTAACAGAAATGAGTACCAGGAATCTTCCTGGGGCATAAAAGGTGGCTGGTGCTTAAGGCTGGCAACCTCACCATCGTCTGTGAGCAAGTTGTCCAGAAAATGTGGAAGCTTTGACATCTCACAACCCTGTGGTCCTTCATGGCCTGTTACAGGGGTAAAGAAGAAGAATATCAACATTGTAGTAATGTAGAAGGCTTGCTACAGAATAAGCAAATTGTTATCTATGATTTGTTACCAAGGATGTAGAGAAGGCTGAATTATGTTTTCAAAAAGAGTTATTTTTATTATAATTTTTTAAGCACTGTAAAGTCTGAGTTACTGATAGTATCATTAAATAAACCAAAATTTTGTCAGGAAAGTACTATACTTTATTTAAATAAATGCATTTAATATAAAGTTTATAAGTAAATACTTTTGTGCTCATTCCTGCCACACAGTGTGACCTCAAGTCTCGAAACATTTTCTTCTTATAGGTCAATTCATGTTTATGATAAGACATCCACTGCACCACCCAAAGAGATCATCCATGGTGATTATATTCCAATGGATATTCACGTGTGGGATGCACAGAGACAGCCACCAGGTGATACTCCCTGCCGTCACGGAAATGGTGGCTGCTCCCATCTATGCTTGTTGGCTCCGTATCCACCTGGATACTCGTGTGCCTGTCCCACCGGTGTCAAGCTCATAGACAACATGACATGTGCTAATGGTAATGCCCTGAAACACAGCTGTGAAATAAGAGAATTGTGGATTATTGTCTTTAGAATGGGGGATTTTAAATCTGTCATTATGTCGTTGACTGCCAGGTTTTAACTTGGGAGTAACAGTACATTATCCAGGAACAGAAGATTTTAAGCCCCCTTGGGGGTTGGCATCCAGATTTTATCTTGGGGGTAACAGTTTGTCATCTGGGAATAGGAGCTCTTAAAGCTTGTGATACTGTGGGGAGGGTACATTTACATCATAACTTGGGTATAACATTACTAATATTGAAAAAATGCAGCAATCAGGAAGTTGTGCCATTGCAGTAATGAGACATGTTTTTGTTTAAGGTTAAGCAGTGAAACTTTGCTTTGGTATATGAGGGTTTCCTCAGCTTATAAACTGAGCAGTTTAGCTCGATATATAAAATCATGATGTGAAACATTCTTTTGAGTGGATAGCACTCCTGCTTCTTCAGAAGATCCCCAGTTCAGATCTCATTCCAGAGACTGAATTTCCTTACCAAGATTTCTGTTGTTTTCCTTAGTTCCCGCCAGGTAGAACCCATGATAGTACCTCAAACTATGCCACAACCTCTTCCTTCCATTTCCTTTCCCATGTATTATTAACTGATAATCCTTTCATTCATTACTATATGTAGCCTGAGATACCGAGAGCGCCGTTAAATAAACCATAAACAAATTATGTGTTAAGAAATCTAATGATATATTCTGGATGAAAAATTAAGGGAGATGACTAAGGAAAACTTATAAGGACAGTGAGTTATGTTTTGCTGTTTGGAATATGCTGAGTTTGTGCTGATGGATGATGTACATGATGATTACAACTGCAGAAATTGAAGAAATTTAGGCAGAAAGGTAATTAATATAGTGGAAGAATAGGCATCTTATCTTACAGGAAGCAAGAGTTCATAGAGGAGTGCGTCATCATGCTTGATTTGTATTGTGGCATCTTGTTGTTTCAGGTCCTCAGGAAATGCTGATTCTTGTCCAGAGAGTTGAAATCTGCACCATCTCCTTAGACTCACCAGACTACACCAACTTTGTGCTTCCTCTCAGTGGAATCAAGCACGCCATAGCCGTAGACTATGATCCAGTAGACGGATACCTGTATTGGACAGACGATGAGGCAAGTTCCATGTAACTTCAGAGGACAAGTTTGTTTTTATGAGTTGCAACTGCTTGGTCATTTGTTATTTGCGACACTTTACAATGCAAAAAAACCTCAGGAAAGAATTTATGACATCTGGCTTAAAAATGTTTCATTTTGTGTGGTGAAGTTTGTGAGAACTGCCAGTTAATAATTACAATGAAATACAATACTATACCGTACTACAAACATCAAGGAAGAGGACAGTGGGAAGACCTTGAGAGAAGTGCAAAGATTAATTCACAGAGAAGTGGGATGAGAACAGGCCAAGAGGCCTGAACCTTGTATAGGATGATGATATCAATTTTTGCATGATTTCTTTTAGTTAACATTGTTATACAGGATGTCCATAAAGTCTCTTTACAATTTCAAAAATTTATTACAAAGGCAAATGAAAAGACAGATAAGTGGAAATTATTACAACATGAGATGTGTATATTTAAGTTTTCTTTTTGCCTCATTTAATACACCTCTATATGGGCACCATTAGTTGCACGAAGCACATCAAGACGGTACTCGATTTCTTGCCATGTTCGCTGTAGCATACCCTCATCAACGGTGGCAATGGCATCAGTGATCCTCTGCTTTAGATTAGTGATGTCTCATGCCGNTGCTCTTGACTTGTCGAGCTTTTTTTGGCCGAGGTGAAGAAGGGCTATTCCATTGCAACGATTGATATTTACTTTCAGGGTTGTAGCCATAAATCCAACTTCCATCACCAGTGACAACCTTCGAAAGNCGAGGGGAGTGACATCTGGCGAACGAGGTGGCCAGGGAATTGGGCCTCCCCTTCCAATCCACCGGTCTGAAAATGTTTCATTTAGGAACCCACAAACATGCAGTCCCCAATGTGGAGGTGCACCAACTTGCTGGAAAATGATGGTTGGTGGAAGGTCATGTAGTTGTGCCATGTATTCAGTTGAAAGATTNGAAGTTCCCTGCAGACTTCCAAGCGATGCTGTTTCTGTTCATTTTGTAGCAGTCGTGGCTGAAACTTCACCTCAATCATCATGTTCAGTTCCTTTGACAAAATTCCTTGACATGTTGAAAGATTAAGGTAAACATTTGCAGTAATTGATGGCTTGTCGAAGAAAAACAGACCAATGATTCGATTGCACATGATCCCACACCATACATTCACCTTTGAACTATCTTGCTGAAGTTCCCTAGTCACATGGGGGTTTTCTGATCCCCAGATTCTCACACTGTGTGTGTTCAGTTTCCCTGAAACATGATGCAGTTAACATGCTGGAACGAATGTCTGAGGATGAAACATTCAACCAAGTTTGTTTTAGTGATGAGGGAACCTTTCATGTTTCAGGGTGTATTAAATGAGGCAAAAAAAAACTTAAATATATACATCTCATGTTGTAATAATTTCCACTTATCTGTCTTTTCATTTACCTTTGTAAAGAATTTTTGAAATTGTAAAGAGACTTTATGGACACCCTGTGTATTAACTTCAGTTACCTTCTTTGCCAGAAACTGCCTTTGACATTAGGAGCTAGAAGCACACTTGATAACTAGCTAGTGAGTCCTCAGACTGTTGAAATCTTCCATTTGAATTTAGGCCAGGGCACTGCAACGAGCTCGACTAGATGGCTCAAGGCAAGAAAATCTGGTAGTAACAGAAGTGGAGCATCCTGATGGACTTGCAGTGGACTGGGTGGCCCGCAACCTGTACTGGACAGACACTGGCACAGATCGAATAGAAGTGGCTAGACTCACAGGAGCTTCTAGGAAGGTAAACTGCTTGCTTTCAATATCTGTGATACAGAAGGATGTATGGTATAGATCCTTTGAGTGGAACTGAGCCAATACTAGGCTGCTGTTAACACTAAATCTCTTGAACAGTCGAGCAACTGTCAGCTTCTCAAGGAGGGCTGTGCTCCAAGGAGTTGTTTAGAAACTAGTAAGTGAATACAGTACACTCATGACGGGGAAAAGATGCATAAATAACTGGAAACCATGGTTGTTGTTGAATGTAGAAAGAAGGAAATGTGCACATAGTATCCCATTTGATCACTTGCCTCAAAGACTAAAGAGTATTGGTCATAAAATGCATTATCTTTTTTTTTACTAAAGACAGTTTTCACCCACTAAAGATTTACCAAGTTGTGCTCAAGATGTGTGAAAAATCCAGCGTACTTCTCCACATTGACCTGTTACTGGCATTTTGAATGGGTCAGTTTTATAGTACTTATCTGTATAAAACTTGAAAGAAAATCCCTTTAGTATGCCGTGTCCCACTTGTGAGACTTGATGGGCAGTGCAGTGGGATGTGAGGTCTCAAAAATAAAAAATTTCCATTAAAAATTAATGTAATATTAAAATGTAATTAATTGTAAAAGTACACTTTATGGGAAAAGAGGAGCTTTATTGTTGCTGTAGTGGAACTGCAGTTTTCAAAATATTGGTTGGAGGGCATTCAAAATACAAAACGTCACTGTTCTGACTTACAGGTATTTTCTTGCTGGTGCTTCATACATGTTAGGTCCTGTAGTGTGCTTTCAAAACTTCTGTTATATAGTTGTCTTGTGGATTTGTTTTGGAAGCAGAATGTAAGGATTGCTGTCTTCAGGGATGTGACACTCTGTAGGTTGGTAGACCCTTACAGATATTTTGGATGAATATACTGCCTCCATCTTCAAGACTGAAGACAAGCTAAGCAGCAAGTAGAGTAATTCTGTTTGCTGGTTGCTTGCTAGCTCGCTTAGCTTTTCTGCTGCACCGCACATTGTTGCTCCCTGCATTGTAACATTGTTCAGGGGCGCTGCCATGAGGCCTTGAACCTCACAATTAAAATATATATGTTGTTCTATGTAAATGGGGATCTGTTTTTTGCAGGTGTTGATTAATGAAGATCTGTTTGAGCCTCGAGCAATTGCTGTTGCTCCAGAAAAGGGCTGGATGTTCTGGTCTGACTGGAATGAGAAGGCCCCTAAGATAGAACGTGCAGCTCTAGACGGCTCCAGCCGCATGCACTTGATAGACAGGGAGCTTGGTTGGCCTAACGGCATTGCTTTGGATCTAGTGCGAGGCAAGATCTATTGGTGTGATGCTAAGACAGATAGAATTGAGGTGAGAAGTGATATTGTGTTGACTAAGTTTTACCAAAAGAGGATTTACTGGGGCCATTTCAACAGTTGAGCTTCTCAAGTGCTTAATGAATTTATTTGGTTTTGTTCTGATTTCAGTTTAGTGTTGCAGGAAGAGTGGCAGATTTGTTACTCTCTTCCAGATGGTTGAAATGTCATAGAATTTAATATCAGTGTACCTTACTGAATATATTAATAGTGTAGCATTAAGAATCTGTGGAGTTTTACCATCACTGCCACATGTCATCATGGTGATGTGCTTTGCTCTTTAAAATTAATGTATGTACCATAGGCTCTAACAGTAAAAAAATACTCTACATTTTATCTACAGAGTGTATTTAATTTGGGTTTTATGTGATTCTTAGAATAAACGACAGTTATTTCCCTAAACAGCATTAAACAGTTGGTCTTTGTAATGGAAATATATTGTGCTTTCTCTGAAGCAGGAAGTGATTTTTTTAAAGTGTTATTTAGAAGAATTTCAGGGTCCTCTAACTTTTTCAAAATTAATTTTTGGTCAAGTTGAGAAATCATATTTGTGCTTGAACATGGGAACAGTAAATGTTGACTTCTCAATTCTTAGTACTGCTCTGAAAGTGGGGCTTTTGATTTTAATAAGTTAAGTATTCTGAATCATATCTTTGTAGGAAAATGTTGATTATTTCTGTAATTTCACGAATTTTTATTGCCACTCCTAGGTTTTAAAAGTGAATTCGGCTTTTAAACCAAATTTTAACTTTTCCTTTATGCCCCTACAACTTTTATTTTGAACGTCTTGATATAGTTAATCTATAGTGACATGCAGAGAAAAATATTTATGCCAGTATGCAGTGCAGTGTTTGTAGCTCTGCCTTGTACTGTATCTGAGTCTGCTATAAGGTATGCAGTCACACACAGCAAACTGAAAATATGTGTACTTCAAACTGTAACTCTTATGTGCTTTTCTCTCTTTATGTGCAAGTTTTTACTTTTTTTTTTATTGCTAGGTTGCTAATATGGTTGATGGAAAGGACCGTCGTGAAGTTATAAGCGACAACTTACCGCATTTGTTTGGGTTGAGTCTCCTTGGAGACTACTTATATTGGACAGACTGGCAGAGGCGAAGTGTTGATCGAATTAAAGTTACTGGAAATGGACGAGAAGTTATTGCTGACCAGTTGCCCAACGTGATGGGATTGAAGGCAGTTCGACTGGGAGATGTGAAAGGAAGTTATCCGTGTACATATAACAATGGGAACTGTAGTCACTTGTGCCTCAGCAGACCACATGATTACGTCTGTGCATGTCAGATTGGTAAGGTTACCAGCTTTTAATGTTCCGTTTCAATGATACCAAGTCAGTCCCAGTGTTAAACTACCTCCATTTAAGATTTTCCTCAGTTTACTGTTCACATCCAACTGTAGCAGGTAGAGGGTGTGATGTGGTCAGAGCACCGAATCCCCATGTCCATTAATTTCGGTTTTCTAGACTGGTGTTGCTACTTTTCCATTCAAGTAGCTCCTCAATTATCCTCACAAGGCTGAGTGGACCCTGTTCCAGACCCACTACTTCTCAGAAAATCTGGTAGCGCTGGGAATCAAACCCAGACCTCTGGATCTGTAGCCAAGAACTCTGACCACTAGACCACAAACTTTGCCAAAACGCGCCCATCGCTTGGTTGGTACAGTTTGCTTGTGGACTAAAACCATGGAGGTCCCCCCCTCCACACACAACCACTACTCCCTGAAGAAACCATAAGTGGGAGTTTCATTGTATTTAGTATTTTAAGTCACCACACAACAAAATAGCTTATTATTAATCGAGACAAACAAGTTGTCTGAAGAGCTGACACTTCTGATTTGTATTCAAGGGGTGCCTAGTTTGAATCTCAGCTGGAGTAGCTGTTAACCTGGCTGAGGTTGTCTCTGGTTTTCCTCAGTCCCTCCAGGCAAATGCCGGGATAGTGCTTTGGACTATTCATTGACAGCTTCCTTCCATATCCTTTCCAATTCATCATTTACTAATCATCTGACCATTCAGTACTGTATAGTCTGAGGTGCTGGCAGTGTCACTAAATAAATCATAAATAATCTATAATAATGAAAAAAAAGTTGAAGTCATTAGGGTTGACAGTTTATATAAATGTCGGTATAATTTATTTTGACAAATGCCTTGGAAGCACACTGATAGCATCCATCTTAAATTGTCTTGCTTCAAATCAAACACATTCACCAGCTTGGTGTATGCCTGCTCCAGATGCCTGGCCACTCAACAGCATTGTTCATTGCGGTATGTAATCTTGAAACTGACATAACGTGCAATCTGTCTGATAGATTTTGTTCAGATTTCCACTGCTCATCTAGCAGCATGTCCACGATATATCAGAGGATGGTGGTTTTAATAATCAGCATGCATACACGGGTTTTGTTTCTGGTTTTGAACCACAGGCATGTTTGATTTATTCTATTTGTCGTGATTTTGGGTCTCACATGTTTCAGGGTACTCTTTCTTGGTTGCAGGTTACGAATTAGCAGCAGATCAAAGAACCTGTGTCGTTCCAGAGGCATTTCTTCTGTTCGCTCGAAAAGAGAACATTGGTCGCATAAGTATTGAAAATGGTAATAATGATGCAGTCATTCCTGTGACAGGAGTAAAAGATGCCAGGTATATATCCATTCTTCTCTTTTTCTGTACAATGTGTAGTCACCAGAAGCATTCTCTTTTCACCACATGTTTACCAGAACAGATTTTTTTTCTCCTTACATTCACCAAAACAGTTTTACCACATTTGATTTGTTTAATTCTGGTCCGTCACACTAACAGTTACAAGGAAAAAAACAACTCCGTCTAGTGTGACTGTTTAAGTATAAGTGTCAACAACACAGCAAGCCACGAACAAACATGGACAATACTAAGAATCTCCTTTCGCAAGATAGACAGGCGGCACAAGATCAGTCACCTCCAAGAAAGACGATAGGAGAATTGACACGAACCTGCATGGTTTATAAATTTTAATCTTAAACAACAAAGTTTTTAAAAAACTTTAAAAATTTTAATACCAGGAAGGCTGCTGTGATTGTGAAAAGTTGACCATTGTGTATTTCAGACATTATATGTGTATGTATATAATTTAACACCTATTGTAATAGTAGTTTCTGGAAAAAGTTTTGATGCCCTCTGAGGATGATCCGTAGGGATCGAAACATGTAAGGGTGTTGAGTTTTCAAGTGATAAAACTTAAATAGTCACACTAGATGGAGTTGTTTTTGTCTTTGTAGTTTTACCACACATACATCAGAAACATATTTTCCACTGTAGATTTATCAGAAGTTTCCCCCCCCCATATGTTCAGCAGAAGCATTTTCTTTCAGAGCTGGAATACATTTCATAATTTTATTATTGTGTATTATTTGAGTAAATTTTTAGGTCATTATACAGTTGTACCTTCTTTCTTTTCGGTGTCTCTCCAGCCATCTTCTTTTGCTCTTCCTCCTGAGATTATGTGGTTTTCTTCAGTTCCTTCAGGTAAATGCCAGGCTATTACCGGCTTCTCCTTTGAGGCTTCAAGCCTCACAAGTAGGTCGCTACTTATAACTACTGTCACGTTCACCTACACGTTTGGCGTTATAACCGCCCATTTGTTGCCCTTTTGCCTGCGGCTCCGTCTAAATAGTAGTGCAAGGAGCAGGAGTCGATGATCAGCCCCTCTGCTCCGATGACCACTCTGACGCTGCCCTACCTGGTGTTGCCGCTGCTGAAGTTGCTAGGTCATGACTGGTTTCGGTGTGACCCGGCTCCACCGCTTCTTCCTTCTGTTGAGATTATTGGAGGTTTGAATTTCAGGATGGGAACGAGTTAAGTAAGACAAAGAGAGACCATACGGTAGAAAAAGATGACGCTAATAGGACGAACAATGTACTCGTCAGCAATCAACAGTGTTGAGGATCAAATTTGGGATTGAAAATTTAAGTCATTACCTAGGTGCCTGGAGACTTGCGAAAAGTGTTTTGCAGTGAAAGAGCAAAGATGACAACACATGGACACGCAATTAGGTTAAGAATGCGATAATCAGCATTCATGCGTAATACCGTATGCAAGACGCTCCGCTAACTAGGCCACTGGAGATGGTCATATGAGTAAATACACAGCGATAAGACGCAAGAGGTCCACCCCCAGCCACATAGAATATCCAATGAGAATATAACTTTGGGAATAGAGGACACGGAGGAGGAGTTAACTACCCTCTGTCGTCAATGCCTAATCAGCAAATTAAAACTATAAATTAGGGAATTCCGAGAGAGTTGGGAGTCTAACACATAATATTCGGTTGTCAGCCGAAGGCTCTCTTCAACATGGGTTTAACGAGCGCTGGAAGGGCCAGCATTCTTCTATGTCAAGTAAGTCTTATTTACGCTTAACAGCCATGTTGGTGAATCATATTGTCTAATAGCATTGGTGATGACAGTGTTGTTGAGTTTTTCCAATGTGCAAACCCCAGTGTACCCAGTGAGCCCTTGGGCCAGGATACTAGGATCATGTAATTGCCTAGGAAAATAGTCAGGCAAAAGTGTCTTATAGTGTAGATGTCGAGATTACGGTTAGCGTGTAGTGGTAAATATAGTATGTGAGAATGTAATATAGATAGTCAAGGTAGATTACGTTTTGAGGGAACTTTATGAAAGATAGTAGAATCGTATATAGCGAGTAGTAAGAAATGTACAAGAGGAAGATGTATGTTAACGAGGAGGACTCGTACAACCTCATTAGTTAAAGAGAGAGAGAGAGCGAGGTGCAAGGCCTCCACCCCCGAAAGGGGAGAACCTGAAGACACAGAACGAGCAGTAGGGACTTTATGTAGTTACGACTGAGAGTCGGTCTTGTTAACAATGTAAATAATGTAAATCATATATATATATATATAATGTAAATAGACAGCTAGAATAGATAGGATAGGATGTACCGGGAGTGTAATTCATATTGATAATCCACCTCCCACATCCGATCCCGAGTAATCCTGACCGGCGAGGGCCGAACTGACACAGGAGCAGTGGCAGCCGAAGACG
>NW_019732399.1:7005-12482 GCF_002891405.2 Cryptotermes secundus | reverse complement strand
TTTCTTGAAGTATCATTTCTGCCCTTTTGGAAAATAACACCAGATGCTTGGATGCAAGGACTAGCAGATGTCCTTGTCCGCGCAAGTTTGCTCTATCTGCTCATTGCCTATTCCTTGTTCTGACAGTGTGTCTTAAACCTTTGTTTCTTCATAAATTCTTATTATCAACTCTTATCAGCTACTGAAATAAAAATAGAAGGGGGGGGGGAATTTCAATGGTGCGGTTACAAGGCTGGTATCTTAGGTCGTCTCTGCTGCATACCGTATCCTTTCCAATTTATTATTTATGTATTTATTGTTCACTCATTTGGTGTTACATAGACAGATACTGATTACATAATTAAATAAGCACGACATCATCCCTGTGTTTCTCATTCCCTTTATCCAACTACTTCTCTTCCACTGTCTTGTTTCTTCTCTTCCTTCCTCCATCTTCTTCCTCATATTGAGTCTGGAACACAGCACAGGGAAGGAAGTATTCAGAAAGAGCAGTACATAATGAAACAGGACAAATTCCTTGTGCAGTAAAGTGTATGATGGTATATAAAATGCAACAAAATGTAATAATATGATTCTCCTTCAGTGCTTTGGATTTTGACATCAATGAGAATCGCATTTATTGGACAGATGTAAAAGTGAAAGCTATAAGTCGTGCATTTATGAACGGTTCAGATATGCAGAAGATCGTTGAATTTGGCTTGGATTCACCAGAAGGTATGCAGATGTTTTTGCTATTGTTTAAAAAAAAAATTATTTTCTGTTTATGTAATAATATCAGAGTAAATTTCTTTCTTGTATATGAAGCTTCGGGAAGTCATTGACATCATTGAATACTACGATAGTAGTAGCAATAGTAGCGACAGTAGTAGCACTAGGAAAAATGTTGATTATATTTCTAATTTGTAGACAATGTGTTTAATGTATAATATAATCTCACAGATTTTTGTGAAGCTTAGCCCATGCATAAGTTCCACATAATGGTATATTTGTCCTTCCGTTCTATATCACTCATTAAAGAAGAAATACACCTCAAAATTACATGCCTGTAGCTTTGGTTTATTGCTGTTTGGTCCTTTAGTTCTGCATAAAATAAAGATTTATAGTCATTTTCATGAGATCCAAATTTCAATTATGGTTGGGTGTAACAGGTCTAAATACCAAAATGAGTAGGTTGTATGTAAATGGTATGTAACACTGCTGTATTTGAGTTGGAACAAGGGAAATTTAATTGTAAGAGACCTCATATCATAGACCCTGAATAGGAATTTCACTATATTTCTATGCTGTAAATGTGCACAGGTATGGCTGTGGATTGGGTAGCTCATAATATCTACTGGACTGATACGGGTAGCAAGAGAATTGAAGTTGCTGGATTAGATGGACGCTCTCGGAAAGTGCTAATATGGAAAGACATAGATGAACCTCGCAGTTTGGCAATGGATCCAAGAGAAGGGTGAGTCTTGGTTCTGTAGTTCTTTACATTTTTGATGAAGTTGAAGTTTTTGTTTCCAGAATACATTATTTAAGTGGATAATATTAAAATGGATCTTAAAGAAATAGGGTTCAAGAATGTGAACTGGATTTATTTGGCTCAGGATATGTCCCAGTGGCAGACTGATGTGAAGGTGGTATTGAATTGTCTGGTTTAATAAAAGGTGTGAAGTTTACTGAGTAGCTGAGAAACTGTTACCTTCTCAAGATGGATTCTGCCCCATGGAGTTAGTAAACCTGTTAAAGTACATTGTATTGTGTAATATATTGCAGATACATGTATTGGAGCGATTGGGGTTCTCAAGCTTGTATCTCGAGGGCCGCTATGGATGGCACACGCCGTACCGTTATAGTAGCAAAGGTGGGACGTGCCAATGGTTTGACAATAGACTATGTTCAGCATCGCCTCTACTGGACAGAACTGGGACAGCGTGTGATAGAGAGCTCTGACCTGACTGGAAAGGAGAGAGCTGTAGTTATTAGTGAGAACTTAGAGAAGCCATTTGGGTTAACTCAGTGCTTGGTAAGATCATCAGAATTGTAAGAAACCCTGTATATCATATTTTGGTTTATGATGCCTTATAGTCTTATGGGTGGTTATTAGTGGTTTCAACAAATCATCTGCTTCCATCTTCTATGTAGAAGACCACATTTCAAATTTCCACAATCATGAAAACCTGAGTCTCAGGTTTAAACTTTTGATTGTGGATTTAAATTAATTATGTAGGATTTTTTAAGTCTAAAATTGTCCAGATTCAATCAAGAAAGAAAATATTTTGTTTCAATTTTAACACTGATTTTTCAGTCTCAGATTTCAAGAATTATCATATGAAGTAAACTACTTGATCCATCAGAATCATAATAGTAACATCAGTATGAATCAGCATGTCATAATTTGTCTCTTTCTTGTTCTTCCCATGATGAAAAAGGGCTTGGCCCATCAATCTTTTAATACAATTGTGAACATTTTTCTTTGAAGCAGGATCTGATCTGAAAAAGTGTAACTAGGGAAGTATTACAAAGTGGTTACTATTATAAACATTGATTACAGTGAACATTACAGAACATTCTCATCTCAGGCCTCAAAATTTGTCCCAAGTCTCGTGTCGATCTTTTCTCGGACTGAAAAAGTTACACATGCTTATAATCATGTAATTACACCTGTTGATTTGTGTTGTATTCAGATGAACTTGTAGTATTGCAGAAATCTGTAATTTGGTGAGGGGGCAGATGTATTACAATTTTACTCTTTAAATTTGATTAAGATTAGCAGCTCATTATAAATAAGAGTCACAATAGAATTAAATTTATGGTCAACCCCTGAGTGAAAAAAAGTATTTTTCTTTTGAAGATTATGGTTTTCTAGATTGTCATATCTTGTGGTTCGGTAAGTAGAACCTCTCATCTCCATCTTATACTCTTAAGCTGGTGGCAGCAGTTTCCTTCAAGATATCGGTACATATCACATCTCAGAGGAACACCTTCAGAACATCAAACATTTTGTATTTTAAGATCTAAAAGTCTGTGACGATGGTATATTATTACAAATATTGTGTTTCTGGACATTATCCATCATCCTGTTTGTGTTTTGAAATATAAACAGGGCGGTGTTTTTAGATAAAGACAGGATGATGGATAATGTCCAGAAACATAATATTTGTATAATGTATTTTTCTTGTGATTCTTTTTATTTTTCTACATAATTGCACTACCCAAGAACCAAATTTCTTACTCCTGGCACACTGCTTCCTCATCCATTATGTCTCTCTTCCTTCCCCCCCCCACCCTCTCATTTTTGTGTTGACATATTTTGATTAAAGTTGTATTTGATCTTTTTGTTAAAGAGGAATTGTAGTGGACTAACATTGACAGAAATGAAATTCACTTTACTGCGTTCATTGTTAACCTCTGATGCCAAATTTCATTAAAAAAATACACTGAATAGCATTAGGTGTGAAATATCAGGACAGCAGACCTATGTTCATTGAACTTTATTGACATAGATATCCCAAACCTCCCCAGATTGTTCGATATGCTATTTAAAGACCTTCTGGTACATTCAATGTGAACTTTCAGGAACATGATGATGGACCATCACGTTCCCTAAATGCTGAAATTATCTTCATTAACTGAGTAATTATAAACTTTTCAACATAAGTCTTTGCCATGGAGTTAAAAGTAATTGCAAAATTATTTACAGGATTACATCTACTGGGCAGACTGGAAAACTGGCATCATTGAGTGAGCCAACAAGACAAATGGTTCAAATAGAACCATCATTCACAGCAAGCTGGAATTCATCACAGATATTCTTGTTTTTCACACTTCACGACAGTCAGCTTGGAATCAGTGTGCTGTAGGGAACGGCGGGTGTTCACATCTCTGCTTAGCATTGCCTCCATTAGCAAGCAGCAGGCAGTCCAATACACATTACTGTGGCTGCCCCACTCATTACACGCTTGGAGATGGTAACAAGACGTGTATAGGCAAGTTGATAAACTGTGCAACCTAGCGTATTTCCATAACACATCCAATTATTCTCTTAAATTTGAATTTCATTTGATAAAATTATTAATTGGTACTTTTTCAGTGACAGTGGGTATGAATGTACAATAAAACTAGAAAATGTCTGTGGAAGGAGATGAAATTTACTCCTAGAAATATTACAGTGAATTTAATGTTCAGTCCTTTTGAATTTAATATTAATCCCAGTAATTATCACTTGAAAGAAGTGATTTCTTGCATCTGTGGCTATGAGCCAAAATAAATAATGTTGTCCCTGTGCTGAATTAATTACTGTGCCATGAGAGTGCCTGGAGGACTTGAGGTATATCCCCACACATTCTTAACCTCAGCATTGGGTGAAGATGAATATTCAACTTCATGCTGTGGCTGCTTTACTGTTTGTTATCTATTGGACAGGTGACTGAATGTGCTTCTGAGCCAGACTGCATGCTGCAGAGAAGATAAATCCTGTGCTGGTGATCAAACCTTGATTTCTCAGTTGTGCAGCCTATAGTGTAATCGCTATATTGACTGAGCTGTCCTGGCTCTGTTACTTGTACAAGCCATCTACTATATATTTTCTCTCATGGCCTGTCAACCATGTCCTTCATCTTTCCAGTGGTTGTTCACTGACTATTAACATTTTTTTTATCATGTCACATAAATTATAATGCTCAGTGCCTAACACAGGTCATATCAGTGTTTACTTGTTAATGTTCATTTGGTATATAGAAGGGTAAATATTTTGGTCAGGGTATAAATACAAACATTGTCTCTGTCTTTCACATATGTATATTTGTTTAACAGGACCAAGATCTTTCCTACTGTTTGGTCAGAAGAATTCGCTGAGTCGCTTACTTCCCGACACTGATGACTGTCCTGATGTAGTCCTTCCCATCCATAGTGTGAAGAACATTAAGGCTGTTGAATTTGATCCTGTTTCACAGTATATTTATTGGGTGAGAGTCTATTTATATGGCTGTACAGTTCATTTTATGTATGAGGTATTGCCATCAGGCAGATTCAAAACAGATATTTCTTTTGCTCTCCTGTTATAATAGAAATAGATCATAAGTAAATGCTGTTCTTATTTCAGTAGAAACATATAAGTGAATGTTACATGAAGATTATAAGTTGTTTATAGATATTTAAAAATTAAACAACTGTAACAGTCTTAAATGAGGCCGATGATGATGTGTTTGGGAATGGAGATATAGCTGCATAGATTATTAACCTTGACACTAGATGGATGTTAGTAGTCTGCTTCATGCTCCAGCTTCATCCAGTACCCATTTTATAGGCAGCTGGAAGGACTTCACAGCTGGTCTGGACATAGTGGCAAAGAGAAAAATCTCTACCTCCACCAGGTGTCGAACCCTTATTTTTTAGTCTTCCAGCCTTTGGCATTGTCACTACACTGAATGAGCTATCCCAGCTTGGAGGAGAAGAAGCTAAGGAAATGTTTCTTATCATTCAGTTAG
>NW_019732399.1:0-6275 GCF_002891405.2 Cryptotermes secundus | reverse complement strand
CCCATACTTCTGTTTCTTTACATTGTTGACAAGTGCATGTTTGGCACAAATTTTCTATCATGTTTTTACAGCGATTTTATTCTTTCCTCCCACTGATGGAACCGGTTGTCGGTTGTTCATAGGTTGTTTCTACAGATCAAGTTTTGTCCAGTGATTGAGACTAGCTCTTTCTAAGGGGCCCAACTGAGTAGGTTAAACCTTCCCTATACACCTGAAGACGGAGACAGATCCAGTCTCCGAAACGTTGTGGTTTTTTTGTCTTTTTTATATACCGGACGATGGGTGAAGTCCAAAATAAGCCAAAAGAAGTACAGATTTGCTGTCCAGCTTTCACTTCTTTAGATTTCACAACAAATTTTTTTTTTACAGAGCAAGGTCATCAGACTTGTATCCAACCCCCCAATCTGGATGACCAGGTTCCTGTATTTATGTCCCCCAGTGACAGGGTGGCTTAGTTATACCCCCAGGGACCAGGTTCTACAACAGAATACTAAGGATATATTTCAACCTGAGAGAGATGAATTAAATGTACAATTTAGAATGTTACGTAATGAAGAGCTTTGTGATTTATGCAGGTCATATAGTGTTAGCATAGTCAAATCGAGGAAGTGGCAGAAAATTTTATTGGGGAAGCTTCTTGGAAAGTAGTTTCTTTGAAGTTCATAAGGAAGTAGGAGAACAATATTAATATTGATTTTTAGGTATTTACCTTGTGAAGATGTGAACTAGTTGTCACTTAATACTTAATGTTTATTACAGATTGATGGCCGAACTCAGTCCATCAAGCGTGCTTATGACAATGGCACACACACTGGTCCAGCTTTTGTGCCGTCTAGTAGTACCCATTTCCCATTTGACATGGCATTGGACCCATATGCAAGACTTCTCTACTGGACCTGTGCTAACACAAATGCTATCAATGTGACAAGGCTGGATAATGGTTCAGCTGTTGGCACTGTGGTCAAGGTCGATGGAGAGAAACCATGTAACATCATTTTGCATCCAGAGAAAGGGTGTGTAAAATATTGCAACTCTCTTTTTTCTTCAGTTTTTCATAGGTTGTGGTATATTTAATGACACTATCAGTAACTCAGACTACAGTAAACTCCCAGTTTCCAAGCATGCCGGATCCTCACGTGCGCAGCAAACCTTTCAAAGAAAATTTTCTCTTTTTATAAAGTTACTTCAAAAACAAAGTTGTTATGGGAGTATGTTCACCCACCACACAGTAGTTCTCCAGGCTGCCACTAGTAGTGGTAAGTAGAGCCAAATGAATCCAGTCCATACACCCTATCCTATTTTTGTAAGATTCATTTCAATATTTTCGTCCCACCATTGTCTAGATCTCCCTAGTGGCCTCTGTATATCTGGCTTTCCAACCAAAACAATGTATACATTCCTGTTCACTCTCATCTCATTCATCTTGACTTGAACATTTTAATTATATCTGGTGCAGAGTGCAATTTATGAAGCTCCTCATTATACACCTTCCTACCCTCTCCTATTATTTTGTCTTTCTTGGGTCCAAATATTCATCTCAGCACCCAGTTCTCAAGTACTCTCAGTCTGTGTTCTTCCAGTAATGTAAGAGACGAAGTTTCAGCACAGTAGAATCTATTTATTGTTGACTGACTGTTGCTACTGAAGGACTGTGCTCAATTTTTAATTGGGGGATGGTGTTATGGCGTGTCTGTTCACTATATCAGCCCAGGCTCTAAATGCCACAGTGACATGTGCTACTGCTCGCATAGCCCTTGTTCATAATAATTTCTTTTCTTCAATTTGTTAGTCATTCATTTGAAATTTATGCAAAACTGAACTATGTAGTAACTAATACTGTGGCAACAAAACCCAAAGATTCAATACCACTAGTACCAAAGCCCACCATCAGTCATGATTGTGATTAATTTCCATCAAAATCCCATCCTCACAGCATATCTCTGTAACATGCATTTCAGTATATTATACGTGGGGCAATCCAAAAGTTTCCGAAATTTGAATTTTGCACACGAATGGTTATGAGTACATCGAAATACCACTAGGTGTCTCCTCACACAACCTTCCTGAATCAGTGTGGCAATCGGCGTCGAGTTGAGTGGTTGGGTTTATTGTTGGTGAACATATCTCCATTCTTGTGTTTCCGTGAGTTTGCGGTTTTGCGATGGCTGACCTGAGAGAACAGCGTGTCTGTATAAAGTTTTGCTTCAAACTTTGTAAAACCGCTACAGAAACGCACCACATGTTGAAGCAAGCTTTTGGTCAAAACAGTTTAGACCAGACACAAACTTACAACAGGTATAGGCGTTTCAAAAATGGCCGAACATTGACTGATGATGATGGTGTAAGCGCTCCCAACGGGACTACTTTGAAGGTGATGGTGCAGAATAAGATCTAGGTAAGATGTAATAGTTTTTATTAATATATTTCCGGAACTTTTGGATTGCACCACATATTTAAGCATCCTGTTGCACTATACACTTCTATATGTAATAATACAAATGCCGTCATGAATGCAACAGCTATTTGGTTGTAGTTCTTTGTCTTTTCTTCCTCTACACTACATGTTTCGGCCGCAACCAGCCATCATCAGGTGTATTTTTCACTACGTAGCTGTCACACTGTACACAATCTACATTTTTTTTAATTTTAAATAAAAATTCTAAAATCAAAATTTTAAAAATTAAAAAAAAATTTAAATTAGAATTCTAAAATCAAATTGACGAGCGTATGTTGGCGAGATTTTAAACAAAACTGACAGGCTGGTGTTTTAGATTTTAGATTGTGTGCAGTGTGACATCAACATAGTGAAAAATACACCTGATGATGGCCGGTTGCAGCTGAAACATGTAGTGTAGAGGAAGAAAAGACAAAGAACTACAACCAAATAAATTGTTGCATTCACGACGGCATTTGTATTATTACATATAGAAATGCATTTCAGTATTATCTTTGCATCTCTTTTCTCTCACAATCATGTCTTATTCATGAACTGATATTTCTTCTTTTTTATTTACCCTGCATTTTCAGGTTAATGTTCTGGACGGATGTTGGGTCAGTACCACAGATCATACGGGCTAACATGGATGGGAAATCACGTGTGGTCATTGCATCGCACTTAGAGAATCTGGTTGCATTAGCAGTTGATAGGGTGGCAGACCTGTTATTTTGGGCCCAGCCTAATCAAATTGAGTCATCAAATTTGGATGGAAAAGAAAGGTATGCGAAATCTATGTGACATTGTAGAACATGAGCGTATATTGAATGTTTTAAGGTTACTTGAATCGTGGCCACGAAACATAATCAATGTTTGCATCCATTGTCATACTGTACATACGAGTAGCTTACAGCTTAAATGCGTGGTGTGGGAATTTGTATAGTATCTTTATAAAAGGATTCGTAGTTCTCATGTAGTCCTTAACGAGATCACATTTTTTTATTCGCAGCAGAGTGAGATTAATCCCACCTACTAATCCTGTCATTTGAACAATTTGTAACCTGTGGTAATCAGGGCTGTAATGAAGCCAGGGCTCTTCCATCGTTCTTGTTTTAAAGACGCTGACATGAAACATGAATGTAGGGATTTGAGGTTGTCACAGCAGTGGTTATGGAGAGTTCTACCTTCTGGGGGCTGCATGGCATATCCCCGAAGATGGAGCTCTTCATGAAATATTAAGCTCATATAGCTCATTTAATTTTCAACGTCTGAGATGGAAGCATGTGTTATGTGAGATGCATGTTCAATTTTGCATTTAAAAGTGTAAACCTGTTATTAAATGTAAGCAAGATGGGCTTGTATCATGATTGATTTCCCCCTGGAGCTGTGTGCCAGTTTACCTTTTGTGCAGGTGATGAAGGTTGTTAAATGAATGGAATTCAGAAGGAGCATTTTGAGTTTCTTATGGTCAGCATTTTGCATTGTAGATAAATTAGGTGGGATGATTTAATCATGCAGATGACAGAGTTTCTCTCTTTGCAGGAAAGTATTGGTGAGAACAGGTCTGGTTCTTGTGTCAGGCTTAGCTGTGCATGGTGAATACTTGTACTGGGTGGATAAAGACCAGTCACAGATCGAACGAGCAAATAAGACTGATGGTAGCAGTCGAGGTACTGTGTTAACACGGTTGGCTCACCTGGTGTCTATAATGGCAGTTAATTTTCCTACTGAGAAGGTAAAAAAATACAGTAACTGAACCCAAACGATCAGAGCTTTAATTCCAAAACCTATCACTAGATGGATATAATCCTGAGCCAGTACAATCTGTTGCACATTCTCATTATAACAACATTCTTTTTCATTTTAATGTTATCTTTCTGGCCCCTTCGTGATCCTCCTAGTGGCAGATTTTGAGAATTATGGATATATTTCTTGCTTCCCCAATTTTAGTGACATTTGTAGGTCCACTTTGAACTCCTTGACTTTTAAATACTTGATACCTTTCTGATAGTGGAACCAGTAAGTTCAATCACTCCTAAACTCAAATCCTGCCATCAGATGTCCTGGAACAGGGAAACCCATTGTACAGTCATGAAGCCTGTTTCTTTATGATCTGTTTTAAAAGATTGTTTTTCTCTCCCGACAGACCACTTTCCAAGAGTTTCCTATACCAAAATTCCACATATGGTACTTGTTTCCTTTATTCTAGCTACCTGTTAAGCAAATGACAGTTGCTCATTATCTGTATGTGTTATCATTAATCCCTCTATCATATAGTAAACATTCTTGGCTTCTTGCCTTTGGGTTTCTTAATGTATGTATAAGCTGGAATAGCTCAGTTGGTATAACAACAGGCTGCAGGCTGGAGAGGCAAGATTTGATTCCTGGCAGGGGCAAGAGATTTTTCTCTTTTCCATTGTGTCCAGACCAGCTGTGGGGTCCACCCAGCCTCCCGTCCAGTGGGTATTGAGGGCTCCTTCCCGTGTAGGTAGTGCGGCTGGAGCATGAAGCTCCATCTTATGCTAGGGCCAAAAATATTGGAGCTATGCTTCCACACCTTCATACATCTTCACAGTGTGGTTCTTGGGAATTAGTTAAGCACAGCGACAACTTTACCTTTGTATTATGTACATGCATAGTAATGAATACATGCATCTTATGCTGTGTTACAGATGTATTCGAAACATGGTTGTAGTGCAGATCGCCGCCAGGCTGGCTGTTCTCATCTGTGCATGGCCGTGCCCTCTGCCTCTACCAGTGGATCCAATGCCATCCCAGTCACCTGTTCCTGCCCACAGAGTTTGGTCCTTCATGAAGATGGGCGAACATGCAGTGCACTTCCTGCATGTGGGCCAGATCATTTCACCTGTGCAAACCCTGCTGGGTCTAACAAAGACTGCATACCGAATACTTGGCGATGTGATGGACAGAATGATTGCCCTGATGCTAGTGATGAAGTCGGCTGCCCTGATTGCAAGCCAAATGAATTCCGTTGTGATACTGGACAATGTATAGGTGAGCCTATTTCAAAGTAATAGTGGGAGGTGTTCAGCTTGTGCAGCACAACATTAATGCATGTAGAGGAGGCCAACTTATCTTCTGTTCATCCAGCCACATATTTTGTATCAAGAACTACTGAATGTATCTTTCATGAGGCAACTTTAACCATTATCATTCAGTAATACGTGATTTGAGCTCCCTCAGTACCATATTTTGCTACTCAGATTTTAATTCAGGGATAACAGTTTGTCATTCATTAATAAAGGATATTAAATCCCCCTGTATTATGGGACTGGCAGTCATATTTTAACTCAGGGTTAACAGTATTAGTATTGAAAAAAATACGGCACTTCTTACTGGACTCTGCTGATATGCTGTTGTAATGCAACACACAGCTGCTAAAGGTCCATTTTGATTTGTATTGATGTATTACAACCNCACACCCCCCCCCCCCCCGGGTTTTAAATGATGCCCAGATTTAACTTGAAAGACAGTTGACAGTGCAAAAGGAGTTTGTCATTAATGGGAAATATGTATCTCATTAAGGTTTACGGCTTTTATTGGGAACATTTTTCATATGAAGAATATGTGCTGAAGTACTCTGTGCAGATGGATGTGTATACTATGAGTCGCTTTGCAACAGTAGATTTGTATCTGCAATAAATGAAGTATGGAAAATTTGCAAAGAATGCAGCTGGAAATCTTGTATTCCCCAGGTTAAGATACTGTACACCTCTCCTCGTGTTGTGAGTACATTTCTGAGACACTTCCTGTGCAGGTTGGGTTAGGCTGAAATGCTTATGACTTGTGTTCAGAAGGTATGCCATTTGAATCTTCTCTG
>NW_019732398.1:0-934 GCF_002891405.2 Cryptotermes secundus | reverse complement strand
AAAGACTGAAATAATGGGAAGCTTGTCGTAGTTCAGGAAATTGGTGAATTTTCGTACTGAGGTGGAGTTTGGAACACTCATGCTGCTGATAACATCTGTAATGACGTATTTCCCCACAGGTTCACTTACAAGCAGCAAGCATGATGCAATTCAGCAAGGAGGAGCTCCTGAAACTTCTTGACTTGAACCCCTCCAACAAGCAGCAGTCAGAAGATCATACATGAGTTATATTTGGATTCTTATACTTCGCAGTGGAACAAATATCATTCCTATAAGACAATATCTATTTTATTAGCGTACTTTCTGTATTTTGAAAAAAATGAGAGGAGGCTTATGAAGTCACTTTGCTGTGTGTCAATTCATTCAGGTCCATCTGTCTGTGTATCCCCCATAATTTATGTTGGGATGATTATAAAATCACCTTCCTGTCTGTGTGTGTCCCCTTAATTTCTTTAGGAAAATTATGAGATCAGCTTGCTGTCTGCATGTCTGTTCCACCCCATGTTTCTTTTTTGTTTTCTATGTGGTCAATCTTGTATTGAAGGAAAGTAGGTGATTAGTTCTTCCAAGAATTTGTTTTCTTTCCTACAAGGCTTAGAAGTTCGTATATACAACAGCATACTAGCATTTTCCTCTTGTCTCAAGTGTACTAACATGTTTGATTTTGATCATCTCTACACTTCAGATGCGTGAAAGTTGTAGCTTAAGGATCTTACACACAAAACTAAGCAATGGATAATGAATTTATATCAGAAGCCATACTGATGAGAACCATTATTTCATAGGGGAATAAAAACATAAAAATAAGTAATACACTACTTGCATATAATTAAGAGCTAGTTCTTCATAGCAGCTATGAACTGGTTAAGTTCAGGAAGAACATTGCTGGAAAAACAGGAAGCCTGTCACAGGCTCAAAAAGAAGAAAATATCTC
>NW_019732397.1:0-470 GCF_002891405.2 Cryptotermes secundus | reverse complement strand
ACCATCTGTATACCAGATTAGTCCCCACTTTGTATCGGGTTGAAATGCCTCTTTCCAGTCACTTCTATCAGGAAGTCTGATCGTGAAGGGTCTATCACAAACATGTTTCAGTAGCATTTTATCAGATGCCATCTGTAGGATGGGTTCTTTTTTCATGTCCCGAGTCATGTATGCATGTCCAAAACCTTGGGATTTAGGTCTCCATTGATCATTGCAATGTAATCTGTAATTTCCTAACTTTGCATCTGCATCCATCTGCAAATGTAGTGGAGGGAGTCCTAGTAGGATTTCCATTGCAGCTGCTGGAGCTGTTCTCATTGCTCCCGTAATTCCCAAGCAGGCCGTCCTTTGAGATTTGCTTAGTTTGCTTAAAGATTTACCCAAGATTTGTTTGTCATACTGTACATGTTCTATATTTGTATTATCGTGAGTGCCGTAAGGAGAAGCAGAAATTGAAGCAGCGAAAGGAG
>NW_019732396.1:0-1068 GCF_002891405.2 Cryptotermes secundus | reverse complement strand
TAGGATTTTGTAAATCAATTCATTTGCCACCCACAAATCATAATGTGTTATAAAATAAAGTTTCAAGGTTATGAAAGATTCTGCTTTCTCTTGCAACATTAATGCCGAGAATTGTGCTACAGAGAGGCGAAGAAACATTTCCTGCTGTGACAGAAAGGATGGTGAGTGTTTTGTGCTTGTGTGCACAGACAAGAATTTTATTGTCATCAGTCAGTTCTCATATCTTAAGAAACTACACTTTTTATGCCAACCTTGTGTTTGTTCTTTTAATCAATCTGGGGAGTTTACTTCGTTCTTCATATTATAACAATTTGTATTATTATGTGGGAGAGGGATCAATTCAAAGAGAGTGATATGGGTAGGTCATGTAGCGCACATGTGAGAATGAGAAATTTGTACAAAGATTTTGACAGAAGACCTGAAAGAATCAGACCACTTGGGAGATACTTGTGAAAATGGATTTTGTTAAAGATACAGTTATGGGTTTTTGGAGTGGGTTTGTTTGTGTCAGGATGCAAAGTCATGGTGGGCTTGTGTGAACACAGTAATGAGTGCATAGGTTCCATAAAAAGCAGATATGTAATGTCTGTACTTCCACAGAGACCCTAGGTGTCTCAGGAAGGTCCCTGCATTGTGAACTTAACACTTCCTAAGATTATCATTTATTATCATTGAACAATCCATACATATAGGTATTACAACCATTTGGATAAGGAACTTGTCAGTTTTTTTTAAGTCTCCTGCATATCTTTACAGTATACCCTGTACCACCCTAATATAGGGGGTTTGTTGTCTGAATAATATTATCTAGATCTAGTTACCATTAATTTCATTGTCTTTACACAAATACAACAAATTAATCAGCTATATATTACAGTTACACACATGAAAAATCAAAAGACATAAATTCATCTACAGAATAAAAGGAATGTTTCAGCAAAAAACATTTTAATTCCATTTTAATTGAGTTAAAATTTTCCCTTCGTTTTATTTGATCGTGGACCTTATTATACAAACTAATTACCATATTTATCACACTCCTCTTAAAAAGAGCTGTATTACAGTGCT
>NW_019732395.1:56318-65964 GCF_002891405.2 Cryptotermes secundus | reverse complement strand
TTTGCCAGTTATTCCATAGAAATTTAATTTCGATAGTAAGATATACCATGGTCTCACAAAGCAAATTCAAATTTAGTAAACATAAAATTAAAGGCAATCCAATTATGAGCCCACATAAATATTAAAAATTTCACCTACATGTTATTTTACAATATGGAAACTTTTCTCTTAAATTCTAATGCTTTTTGTGTATGGCCGTAACATTCTGCTGTCTCTGCGTCAATAATGCTGAAGCTCAAGCTAGTGAAAACAGACTGCTGTGAGAGAATTTTGCTTGGATCCTCAAAAAGATCAGATCTCGCATTGCCAATCAGGTTTATAATGAGTTGAGTCCAAGTTTCCGAAAATCACCGTTGCCAGTGAGATGGGAAGGTATCCACATCTGTATCCCACCAGCTCTAGACAAAAGGGTATGGGGCTATGTCAGACTACAACAACACATTTGGAAACATTCACATACACAGCCACACTATGAGTAAATGTATAGTAACTCTGCTGTACGTTGAGATACAGCAGGGACATACGAAGGGGGACCCAAAAATAACCGGAAACGACCTGTTGAGCGTGCATGCTTTGTAGTTACGAGTTGTGCTGCTAGGTGGTGTTAGCTGGGGGTCTCCCGCGACTGTTAGTGAGCTGGCGTCAGTCTGAGTTAAGTGGTTTTGTCTGTGGTGCTCTGTTGTGTGCGTTCCTGTTTCAACCCTTTGGCAATTAGTGAGATGGCCGACCAGAAGGAATAAAGAGTGTGCGTGAAATTTTGCTTTCTGTTAGGGAAAACTGCACTTCACTCTTCAAGTCGCGGCAGACATTCACGCGGTTTTCTCTTTGGTCATCTTCGAGCAATTGAGGAACAAATTTTGCAGACACCCGTCTCATGTGCAAACCTTCGGTTAAAATTCGCTGGACCGTGCTCCATGAGATGTTCGTTTCCTCAGAAAGTTGGTCAATGGTCTTTCGACGATCTTCATCAATTTAACGCACACTCTTTGTTCCTTCTGGAAGGATGTAGTTCCTGAACTGTTTAACTGTATTAATGCAGTAAATTTTACCACAGTCAATGCACTAAACAGCTGAAACTTCAAAGTCCTCTAAGATGAGATGGGTGCAGATTTGAGGTATGACATTATGTAGTTTAGTAGATGGCTACTAACGTTTCAGAGAAACATCCTTCATAGAAAAATGGTATATTTGTCATGTGATAAAGTGTCCTTTGAATCTTTGAGCTTGGGGAAGAAATTAGGTATAAAGAAAGCAGTCTTCTGGGATCTGGCACCGTGTATATGTGGTGTTAACCGACGTTTCGGAGGAACGTATCGCCTCCATCTTCAGGGTAGAAGAAAAAATATAAGAAATCTGCAAGCTAAGAGACTGTGAGAACCGGTAAAAGCAGACTGTGTGGAAATATACACAGCTATGTGAGAGAAGAGAGGGTAGGAGGGAAGGGCAAGTATACAAGTGAAAGCAGTAGTGAGGCAGGGGTAGGGGAAGGGAGCTGGAACAAGCGTGGTTTTTGTGTAGGGGAGAGAAAGGCAAGGTTAAAGGCTGGGCACAACCCGTAAGCTGAAGGGGGGGTGGGGGTTCTTATGTTGGTTGGTCATCGCCTGTGTGGCCTTCTGGATCTGGCGTCATATCCCGGTGGGAGTTTTTTAAGAGAACAGATGAGAGGTTTCCAAGACTTGCTGAGACAAAACCCCCCCTCTCTGTTCATATTTCCTGGATGCAGTTCAATCTCAATTGCCTCCCTAATGATGCGATCCATATAGCGGGTCTTGGTGGCGAGGATGGAGGTATTCTGAAGCTGAATGCGGTGTCCCAGATCGATGCTGTGTTCAGCTACGGCTGACTTGTCCGGTTGTTCGAGACGGATGTGCCGCTGATGCTCCTTCAACCTCATGTCCATGGAGCGGCCTGTCTGCCCAATATAGACCTTCCCGCACTCGCATGGGATACTGTATACACCCGGTGTCCTTAGGCCCAGGCTGTCTTTAACCGGCCGGAGGAAATTGGATAATTTGTATGGAGGCAGATCCACTGCTTTGGTGTTGTGTCGGGACAGCACTCTGCTGATACGGTTGAATATGGTCCCGACATAGGGAAGGAAGGCGACTGAGCCCGGTTTGTCTTCAGGCCGGCTGATGTTGGGCCGACGGTTGAGAACTCTGTGGATCTGACGGTTGTTGTATCCGTTCTTCTTGAATACGTCCTTCAGGAGCACCAACTCCGCATGTAGGCTGTCTTGATCACACAGTGCTCTAGCCCTGTGCACCAATGTGGAAAGTGCAGCTTGCTTGTTGGAAGGGTGGTGGTGGGACGCAGCGTTAAGGTACAGGTTAGTATGGGTGGATTTGCGGTACACTCTATGGCCCAGGGAACCGTCGGGTCTCCTGTAAATATCTATATCCAGGAAGGGGAGGTGGCCTTCAGTTTCAGTTTCCATTGTGAACTGGATGCACTGGTTGATACTATTTATGTGGTTCAGGAAGTCCTGGAGCTTGTCGGGACCGTGTGACCAGATGACGAAGGTGTCGTCCACGTAGCGAAACCAGCAGCGGGGCTTGTGTGGGGCCAAGTCAAGTGCCCTCTCCTCGAAGTCCTCCATATAGAGGTTAGAGATGACCGGAGAGAGTGGCGAGCCCATCGCCACGCCATCAGTTTGTTCATAGAACTGGCCATTGAAGGTGAAGTATGAGGTGGTCAGGACATGGCGGAAGAGTCTCAAGATGTTTTCTTAGAAATGTCGTCCTAGCAGATCCATCGTATCTTTTATAGACACCCTGGTGAAGAGTGACACTACATCGAAACTGACCATTATGTCGTGGGGATCAACATGGAGAGAGTCCAATGTGTGGACAAATTCCATGGAGTTCCTCACATGGCGTGGACTGTTGCCAGTGTATGTCCTCAGTAGGCCAGCCAAGTGTTTGGCCAGGCGATAGGTGGGAGAGCCACTGGTGCTCACAATGGGCCTTTGTCTCAGCAAGTCTTGGAAACCTCTCATCCATTCTCTTAAAAAACCCCCACCGGGATATGACGCCAGATCCAGAAGACCACACAGGCGATGACCAACCAACATAACAACCCCAACCCCCCTCAGCTTACGGGTTGTGCCCAGCCTTTAACCTTGCCTTTCTCTCCCCTACACAAAAACCACGCTTGTCCCAGCTCCCTTCCCCTACCCCTCCCTCACTACTGCTTTCACTTGTATACTTGCCCTTTGCCCCTACCCTCTCTTCTCTCACATAGCTGTGTATATTTCCACACAGTCTGCTTTTACCGGTTCTCACAGTCTCTTGGCTTGCAGATTTCTTATATTTTTTCTTCTACCCTGAAGATGGAGGCGATACGTTCCTCCGAAACGTCGGTTAACACCACATATACACGGTGCCAAATCCCAGAAGACTGCTTTCTTCATAGTCACCGCCATGAAAGCCTCAAATCTTACAAATTAGGTATATCTTGCTTTAAAAGCTAGCATAACTGTTTAACAATAATGGACTACAAACTGGTTTATATGGCAGACATATTTGTACTTCTAAATAAACTGAATCTGCACTTGCAAGGTCTGTCCACCTATCATCCATGAGAGAAACTTCCAAATAAAAGTTGCTAGTTTGAAAGAAAAGAGTTAATTAGGGAATATTTTTTATGCCTAATCTCTCTGGTGGCATCAGGAAACACATTGTGGCATAATTAACATTGCTAAACTTTGCTCACACTTGGATAAACTTGAGGAAAAATTGAATAAATATTGTAACATGTTGCACAACGGAGAACCCCTCCCTACCCAACTGCAACATGGCAACTCAGGCCACAAGCGCGTGGCAGTAACGTAGCGCTCCCTCCCACCCCTCCGCGGTGACATAACGCGCAACGCTACGTACCCGTAATCAACTTCCTACTGTGACGTGGCACTCATTACGCAACAGGCAAGCACTGCAGCTATATAAGTGAGCTGCACAGCAGCTACCAGTCAGTTCTACTGTAGCAGTCGGCGACTTCAGCTGTACTGAAGACATTTCCGAGTTGTACTGTGAGAGCCGCACAGTTGAAACATAGCAGCCTGCGAGTGTGCGATAACTAAGAAGTCAGCCAGTCAGTGCGTTACCAACGAGTTCTCAGTTCGCAAGTTACGAGCTACAGACACGTGTGCGATAACCAGTGATAACCAGTTATATCTGGAGTGTGTAATTCAGGGAGACTTGTATAGCTCCCGCGTTATTAATACGTGAAGACTCTTGAAGATAGTGTTAAGAGATTTTGTTGTAGGGTTTGTAAAGTGTGGAAACCTGTAATATTGTGATAATTAATTGTAGCCGTTATTTGAAGATTGTTAAATAAACCAATTAACCATCTCTACGGCGTCTTCAGTAACGAAACACGTTACAATATCTTTCATTTAGAACTGATTCCTGAATAGGATTTTTGAGGGTATGTGATTGTTAATTTGATCTCAATGAAATGAATAAGTTGTCACTTTCAGTTCCTGAACAGAAGAGTTTGCCTTTGGTTACATTCTGCTTGAAAGTGACAACAGAATAAGAACAATTGAGGAGAATGGCTGTCACAAGAATCATCAGCATTTTCTTCCATACAGCTTTCTGAACATTATTTTCCTTCTGTGACAACCATAAAATGAAGAAATCATCTTCACCTTTCTTCTTTCTGCATTATTTATTTTGCAACACTGCTAGTAGTTCAGGCTATACTGAATCATCAGATGATTAATGAATGATGAATTGCGAAGATGTGTAAGGAATAGGTCGTGGTGTATCTCCAAGTTGTATCCGAATGTTTGCCTGGACGGCTTGAAGAAAGTCATGACCAAGACTCAAACTGAGCACTTTCTAAATACAAATCAGGAGCATTACCACTTCAGTCAACCTACTCAATTTCTTCAACTCAAAGCACATCTTCAAGCACCCATTTCAAACATTACCACAAGGAATGACATGCTTATCATTAATGTTGTACTCAAGTCCATTAATGATTAATATAGTATTAAAATGTATCCAATTGTAAAAATACACTTTCTGCAAAAAGGAGACCATTGTCACTGTAGTGGAACTGTGGGACTGACAAGTGGGATGCAAAATATTACAGGCTGAGAATCTCTCTATTATGCACAATTTCTATCCAGATATGAGATACTGTACAACACAGAAATGTTACCAAATCTTTAAGTCTCCTGGGATTCTGTTGTATAGCCACTATCTCCATGGAAAACCTCTTCTTGAGAAACTAATAGTTGCTCAGCTGCTCAAGAAATTCCCTGCCTTTTATGGAACCCAAAGGTTCATTACCAATACCACAAGAACCTTCAGGCTTTTTTGGCCATCTTATGTGTGCATGCAGGGCTCTATTTGATAAAAGTGTACTCTTCCATTTAATTTCATATAATTAAATCATTAAAATTTTCTCTTCCAGGGATAGATATTTCAAATGGCTGTGCAGTAGTCACCTAAACACAAGGTGAGGTTCATTTCCTGGCCTGACAATCTGTAAAACAACCGAAATCTTCGTTCCAGGGTGGTTTGAGTTTTCCACCATGTTAAAAAAATAAAACCATCCCAGTGGTCTGATATTTTTGACACCACAGAATACTGAAACAAAATCATGAACGTGCAGCATCATGTAAACTTCAAAATCACACAGGAAACTTGATACAGTCAACATTTTGTATTATGCAGTCAAGTAGATTCTGTTTGGTCTCTCAGCGAGGTTTGTTACTGTATTAACTGAAAGCAGTTAATTATGATGATATATAAACTTCTCTTTGGGAAAAATAAAAAAGGTTATCAAAAGAATGAAGATGATGTTCCACTGGTGTGTGTTTGGTATAAATGTAAACATAAAATAATGTGACAGCTTTCTAACCAGTAACCAGTCTTAATAAATGCCAAAAATCTGAAGAGAATGGCAACAAATAATACAGACTTGGCACAGCCATGCCAAGGAAAAGGTGTAACAGTGTAAGTATTTACTACATAAAATAATTTTTCATATTACTTGCTTTCTTTCAATATGCTTCTGATTGTATGGGTTTAGATTTAAATCTCATTCTGTATTTGAATATATATGATATATCTAAGATGAATATGAAATGATCTTGATGAACATGACAACCACTAACTACGTCCATGACAGTTCAGGTAACTCGATCATGCTGAGTATATACTGGCATACACAGAATATGGTTATGCAATGATGTTGACAGTTTGTCAGTAATTATGGTCACAAAGGTATTTTAAGAATCACTGGCTTTCACAACAATCAACAGACTGAGGGGGAACCACTATCTGCAGCAAATAGTTTGATGTGGGCTGGGTTCCAGTACAGCCCGGAAGACTGGCACACCAAAGACCATACATATGGGATAAAGAAATCCTCTGGCTGATCTTCTTCCACGTACTTGAACTTCAGGTCTGGGAATTTCTACAACAGACCAAACAATTCTCACTCAAAAACTGGCCTGTTCTAAAATTTTACGTTTTATAAGCTACATGGTGTTTCATTAACTGCACCAATTATCATCAAGGCTGTCAGCTCCCACACCAGAAGGCCTTACTGGCAAGAAAAGTTCATCTATACCATTTGTTATTTCTGCGTGTATTAAACCTTTATATGATGAAAGAATTGTTCAATCAGATTTTGAAATGAGAAATCTAATTTATTTCATTATCTTGGATCAGTGACAGTGACTGTTTCTGTTCATACAGAACAGCCATTCCATACCATATTTACCTTAACTCACCCTCCGCATGCTATCTCATTTTAAGGGAAAATAATTCTACTACTTATCCAGATAAAATCAGCAGGGTTATAAGGAGAAATTGTTCTGTCCTTCCATTCTTGCACACTGGCCTAAGAAATGGTGTCTTCATTTGTTGTTACATAGTTATTACTGTCTTGTGCACTAAATAAATAACAAGTACCAATTTAATATTGGTGTCATATGCAGTGCACAAAAATTAACTCTTGAACACTTCTAACAAAACAGAGCTCTTAAAATGAATAGCAGCAATTATGTATAGGTATCTACTATTATCACACATATTCCTTAAATCAGTATGTTGTGGTTCATCCATGAAAATAGTACTTGGTACTAAATAAGAGCAAAAGAACTCAATATTAATATATTTCAAAGACTCAGCTGTGTCTCACCCTGAGCCTCTCCTTTGGCCATTGAAGGGCTCCATGCTGGATAGTGGTCAGGACTTCACCTACACTTAAGTCCTTCTGCACTTGATCCAGCCGGTTTGAGAAGTACAGGATCACCTACAAACATCACCATCTTCAGACTGCTGCTAATATATGCATGCACAGCAAAATGAAGAGGTTACAGGTAAAGTCACAGTATCCTCCTTGAGAGACTGCAAACACTTTACCTGACCAGCTGGCATTCTGTCTGTGATTCAAACCACTTACCTTCTAAATAAAAAAGCAAGAGTACATACCGCTATGTCACATTACTTAATTACAAGGAAAGTAACCTGAAGAAGGGAAGACTCGTGCCCATCAGTATGTGTGTGTCTGTTAATAATCAGTTAACAAATCAGCCAATCTACCTGATACTCCATACAGCACTGTGCCTTTGGAGGTAACACCACTACTATTTTCCAACAAAGAGAAGGCAAGACAGTTACCAAGGCCCTGACCATGTAGAGCTGAAGCTGAACACATCAGCACCATTCTTAGATTCATTCATTCATTTCCTTTATTTTCCATATATCCATACAGGTAACAAACCTAGGATGTGGAAATGGTCCCTTTGAAATTAGATAGACCAAGATACATACACAAAATTACACAAGTCACATAATCAAAATCACTTACATTAATCGATTAACATAAATAATATTATCAAATAAAAAATTTAATAAAATAACACAGGTCTGCAAAAATATTTTTTTTTCAGCTGCATGGAATATTTTTGGTAAACTTTGTTTTCTAGGATGCTGAATCCAAAAATGAACCCCCTATCATGTACGGTTTTTTGGAAAATAATATGGGTTTACAATAAAAAATCACTAATTTTATTACATTGAACTAAACATATTATTTCTCATAATTAAACAAACAATTCCTTCATGATATATTTAACATTCTGTGTTCAGTCTTTTTGCCTGTGAAACCTTTCTTCTCTTTGATGCTCCTCCAAACACGCTTTTGCTTTCAATTTTCCGTTTCCCGCTTGATNACCAGTAAAAACTCCCTCTTTCACCTTGGCTTCAGACAGTTTTGGGAACTTGGAACACAAATATGTGAAACATTCTCCATCTTTTGGCAGTGATTTTACAAACTGCTTCATGAGCCCTAATTTAATATGAAGAGGTGGCAATAAAACCTTTTCAGGTGGAACCAAGGTCGTATTAATTACGTTTTTTTCACCGGGGATTAAGGCATCTCGAAGTGGCCAGTCAGTTTTTGTCCAATGGAGGTCTCTGGCTCGACTATCCCACAGGCATAAGAAGCAGGGATGTTTTGTATAACCTGCCTGCTGGCCCAACAACATGGTTAATATTTTGAAGTCTCCACAAACCAGCCATTGATGTTCTTGATAGTTGACTTTCTCAAGAATCACAGCCAAATCGTTATAGTTTTCTTCCAAATGCACCGAGTGTCCCATAGGAATTAATGCAAATGTATTTCCGTTATTCAGCAAGACTACTTTGAGGCTTGTTTTAGATGAATCAATGAAAATGTGCCACTCAGATGGATCATATTCTATTTCAAAGCATTTCATGAGCCCTTGAACATCATTACAAAAAACGAGATTTCCCTCTTTGGAGAAAAACTGAGTGAATTCCTTCTCTCGGTGCCTGTACCACGAGAATGATGTTCCAAGTGACAGCTAGTTTTTATTTTTTAGTCTTGACCCTAGCAATTCGGCTGCATCTTTGGAAAGGCCTAAATCTCTAACTAAGTCATTGAGCTCATTCTGAGAAAAAGGTTGGGGTCCCTCATCAACAGAAAAATCTGAGCTGCATTCATCCTGGGGTGTTACTATAGTTCCGTCCTCCGAATAAATCTGTATATCATCCAAACTGGAAGGTGGGAGGGGAACTGGTATTTCAGAGCTATGAGGCACTGGACGAATAGCTGAATTAAGGTTTGGGTAAGATATTTTCTTTTTATTTTTTGTATTAAAGCCTTTCACATCTACCAAACAGAAATAACAATCAGTCGTGTGGTTTTGCTGTTCACACCATATCATAGGAATGCCAAAACGACATGAGTTCTTCTTACCCTTAAACCACAAACAAAGATCTTCCTCGCACCTTCTGCACACCTTGTGAGGAGCCCAGGGTTTGTCTTGATCCCCAAGTTTCAATTTGAAATAAGCAAAATACATTTTCTTCACAAAATCACTTATGTTTCTTTGTTGACTTTTAACTATGTATTCACCACAAATAAAACAAAAGTTGTCCGGAGAAATAACACAACCTCTTTGAGCCATAATACAGAGCTAAAACACAAGCACAGTGGACGTTTGAATGCAGGATGTAAACCGAGTGGCTTATACATCAACCAAGATCCTGAACTTATTTAGCATGTTGAGACATGATCAAATCTGACAGCAGGCTTGTTTATACTCATTCCTATTGCCCCAAAGATCATGTCCAAACATGCTCAACCAAGTTAGTAA
>NW_019732395.1:52080-56283 GCF_002891405.2 Cryptotermes secundus | reverse complement strand
AGTAAGAGTGTTGCGACATGATCCCCCGAGCTCCTCACACCACCAAACCCCCCCCCCCAATCCCACCCATTTTCTATTTGTATTATTTTAAAGTAAGAAATAATTATTGGATATGGTTTTTAGAATCAACAATAGGATACCAGATTTCATGTTGAAGAGAAATTTCACGCAAAATTAAACTAAAAATATGAGTTTTGAAAAAAAATGATGTGATGGGTTTCTTTACTATTTTTTCCAGTTTTAGTGAGTAAAAATCTATAAGAAACAGTAAAAATATCCTATGCAGTTTTTTGGTTGCAGACCTGTGTAATTTAAAAATAACTTCCTATAAAATTTGAATTAATACAGTTTTATTTAAATTACCTATATTAACTCAAATATATTACAAATTTACACATTTATGGCCAATTATGTTGATATTCATTCATGGAATAAAAAGAATGATATAAAAACCTCTTCAATGCAGATTTAAAACTCATATCAGTTGCCAACATTTTTATTGCTTGAGGAAGATGATTAAAAACTTTAATACATGATATGTAGGCACCATTATTTTATTTGGTAGGTTACCTGCAGGTAAATATACATTATTGAGGGCTCTAGTCTTGTATTTGTGAATCTAATGGTTAAAATCAAATAAATGTATTATTAATTGTATATAAAAGTAATGAATATATGTACTGAGAGTAGAACATCATTGTTTCCAAATTCTTAAAAATGTCACTACAAGACTCTCTTGGTCTAGAATTCGTTGTAATTCTAATAACTTTCTTTTGCAATGTAAAAACTTTGTTAATGCAAGAAGAGCCACCCCAAAAAATTATACCATAACTTATGATGGAATGTATACCAGCAAAGTAAATTAGTAGTTCCTATAGGATTCTGACGATGGTGTATAACACATTGATATATTGGGTTTTTGGACTTTATCCATCATCCTGGTTTTTAAGATAACTAATAAAAACACGACGTTTCGGAAACTGGATCTGTTTCCGTCCTCAGGTGAAGGAAAAACCTATTCTGTTGGGTCCGTTAGAAAGAGCTAGCCTCAATCACTGGAAGTGAGTATTCAGATCGCTGCCTTCTGTTATAGGACTGTCTCCATGGTCTAGTGGTCAGAGTTCCTGGCTACAGTTCCAGAGACCCGGGTGCAATTCCTGGCACTACCAGTTTTCTGTGAGAAGTAGTGGGTCTGGAATGGGGTCCACTCAGCACCGTGAGCATAACTGAGGAGCTACTTGAATGGAAAAGTAGCAGCTTCAGTCTAGTAAACCCAGATTAACGGCCACGGGGATCTGTTGCACTGACCATGCAACACCCTTAATCCGCTTGCAGACTACAGGCCCTGGAGTTTGTTCTTTGTTGTTTTTTTTTTTTTTAATGCCAATATGTAGTTTGGTAGATGCTACCCTGAAGATGGAGGATGCAGATTCCTCCAAAAGTTTGGTACCACTAACTAAACTATGTCATGTCACATTCCAGATGGCTTTGATCTGAATAAATAAGAATCCTTTCCTCCCAAATCTTCTCTTCATGTGCATTTTGTCATCTACATCTTTACCTTCACTTTTATGTGTGATGTATGTAAAGTAAAAAAGTAAAGCTATCCCTTAACAGGCCGTGAAGGCCCATAGGGTTGTGAGACCTTGAGGCTTCCACATTACCTTGACAATCGGCTCAAAGATGGCAGTGAGGTTGTCAGCCTTACACGCCGGCCGTGCTTCACTCCCCAGGAAAATTATTTAATTAATTCCTGGTACTCATTTCTGTTAGAGGCTGAGTAAACCCTAGGGCCTAGTGCGGCCGGAAGGATTAGGTCAATTGAAAAAAATCCAATGACCTCATTGGGACTTGAACCCGCGACCTTCCGACTTGTAGCATAGTACCTTAACCACTACGCTACCGCGTACCCCCATGTGTGATGTATAAGCCCTCTTTATCATTTTAACCCCATTTCCTTACTCCATGAAGAAAGGGATGCTTATATTACAATCCCTAAGCATGTCTTTCTATTAACCACTCATAACTTGTGAACAATATTAATCTAAGTCATGTACCTGCATATTTAACACATTGAGGACCGGTCGCATATCATTATTTCAGAACATGTTAGGTTGTAACACACTGTACCTTGCTCTGGCGCCACCCATGTTGCACGCAATGGTGTAATAAAGCTCTGGAATGTTCGCTTACTTGTCGGTAACTTGACCTCGCTGTTTTCTTAACGCACTATAAACGAAAATGCTTTGCTGCTCTTCAAGCTGTACGTACCAGCCAGTAGTTAGTGGTGGGGTATGGACAAGGACAAATTCTTCTCCGATGAGCTAGCTCACCTGGCTTGTGAGACGCATAGTAATGGTGATTCAGAGAGTGGCAGTGACAGGGCAGAACAAAGAATTGAGAATTGTGGCCACAGACAGTAAAAGTGACAGTAGGTCCGATGATAATGGGGGTAATAACACTGCGGGGACAGTAAATAATCTAAAAAAAAATCACAAAAATCTAAACCCTGATTCGAAATTGAAATATAAAGCATTTCTGGTGAATGTGGCAAAGGCCTGGGCTACAGACCAGATGATGACACAGACTTAGTGCGACCAGGCCCATGAACTCCTACCCCACACAGGCCTCATGTGGACCCCCCAGGGCAACTCTCGGGTGATATGCGGAAACATACCCTCGTGAAAATTGTGAAGAGTGAACATTCCAAGGGAAAGCATCCTTCTAGGCAATGCCTTGTTTCCACAGTTCACAGAAAAAGGAGTATGTCTACATTTGCAAGTTCCGTGTAATGCCACTTCACAAAGGGGAATGTTTCCAGAAATATCACACTCTCAAGCACTTCTAGGAGCACTGGTAAGTGTTCTCCAAAAATTTTAGTTCATGAAATTAATTAGGAGATTTTATATTAATTTTTAAAGTGAACAGTGCACAAGTTAGGATACTAGGTTTAATAATGGTAGCCCCACGGTGATTTAAATATTTAAATCGCCGGTCCGAAATGTGTTAATCTGAAAAACTACCATTGCATTTCCAGATAGTATTTTTGTAAAGAAAACTTCCAATTTTGGCCCTGATGAATCTCACCAACTTAGCAAAACACTTTCCTCAACTAACCACTTTGTTCTATACGCTTTTCCAACATTTATTTCAGAATATATGGAAAACAGTAAATCAATAATCCACTTATCTTGAAAATCAAAATCTTGTTTTTCAGACCTAAATTTGCAACAGGAGACATTTCATTCACCGCTGAATGGTTCGGTTGTCGTAGACATCAGCACCATAATTTTAAGAACTAATATGTCAATAACTTTCATAATCTGCAATTATTAAAGAAAGTAATAAATGGAATAAAACAGAAACTTGAAAAACAGTACAACATCTTCTGAAACTTACAGCATCAATATTCTGCACAATATCCTGGAAGGCAGGGTGAGTGCGGAATGGTTCGAACACATGTTTCTTGTACAGGAGCGTGTACACTAAATTAGGGTTATGTGCCAGTTGATGGCTCAGGCATGAATTTATGATCTCCAAGACCATACGGAGCACCTCCTCTAACACGCCAAGGTCCTGAACCTGGAATCACAGCTTATATTGTTACACAAATATTTATTGCCCTACTTGTAATTTAGCAAGTTATGGCTCAAATGTAGTATTAACCCATTAATCCTTATTGTACGTGATAAATAACTGAAGTAGGTCTTCGCAAGGTTTATTTTTCAGCAGGCATTTGAAGCCGAACGGAGTTTAGAACTGCCCTGAGGTAACCCATTTAGGACCTCTCTTGCCCAGGAATGCACGCTATAACTTGTGCGCAAAAAGCTAAGGGACTTCACCACACGAGTGATAACACACAGTATAAGGTCAGTGGGAATCCCAAGAGCTTTGGTTACATTTTTCCTTAAGGGCAAGCGAGTCAAGACCTTATTGGTCAAATTCAAAATAATTAGTTTATTCTAACCAATCAGCTAACGCTACCCAAGTGGTGAAACTATGAGATGGAATTTGCGTGGGTTGGCTTCACCACGCTTTGGCGAAGCTGACGCCACGCAGACACACAAAAGTGGGGCATTGAATAGAGTAGACGTGTCCGAAAGTGGAACACACAAAAGTCAAACCTCGAATAGTTTAGACGTGTCCGGATATACTCAGAGAATTGAATAAACAAAACAACATCCGAAAAAGTGGGTTATAGCA
>NW_019732395.1:49356-51972 GCF_002891405.2 Cryptotermes secundus | reverse complement strand
TGAGAGGGTCTCATGCCCTACCAGGAACTCCTAGGTCTCCTCCACCCCACTGATGCCCAACCTACCCTGAGATAAAACCAAAGTGGTAAGGGGGGAAACGGGAGTGACTGAAAAGAAGAGGAGCCAGCAGCAGCGGTGGCGGGAAGGACGCTACCGGAGACGGGACGGTTGCACACTTAAATCCCATATGGCGTTTACACACAGTATAGAAACATTTGTGCATATCTTTGCAAGTTTTATGATAAAGTAGTCTTTTGAAATCAGAATGAAAATGAAGAAACAAATAATTAATGCACTCATTTGACATATAAAACAATTCTATTTTCCAAGTGTGATGAGAGAATAGATAATATATGATGCTACCTAATCTTATTAAATGAAGACAGTATTACAAATGTACTCTGAGTAATATTGGTGTATAACTGTCTTTGTGCGGTAACAATGAAAACAGAGGGCTGCACATATCTCAACATTGTACTTCTTAGGGATAAAATATTAAAAAATATTTAAACAATATATATTTCTCTCACAATGCAACACAATAATGCAACAGGATGCTGAAATATTAAAAAATATGTACCTCTTTGAAATGCCAGTAATTCCATCCACTGCCAAATGCTAACGGTAAAATATACCATATGATTCTTTAAGCTTATCAAAGAAATTTTGATTTTCCAGCTTGTCACATTCGTGGTATGTGTGAGGAAATATCACAAGATCACATAAATGTCTATACATTACAAAATTTGCTGCTGTTCGCAGCAGCCAAAATAAAAGCTGTCCTTACCCAAAGAAGAAAGCAAATTTCACTTGTATGGTAGTGACAAAATTGAAGTAAGATCATTTATACTAGCCAAAACCCCTTGGGGATGTCTGTTAACCCTTCAGTGATGGGCTCCATACCTGGCACACCAGTGGCTTCCATCACATGTTGCCACGGTCCGTACCCCGTACGTGTATTGCAGCTCTAAGTTTCAGCTCATATTTTGAAGAGTTGTTTTTCATGTAAAGTAATACTTTTGGTATGAAATTAAAGAGGAAATTTCAGGCTATCATTTTGTATATTCGTTGTCCCACTTTGAACTTCCTGCGGGAGTTGTAACACATTTGAATTCTTTGAAAGAGTTTTTAATTTCAGTACTTGGTGCACTTGTTACCATACCTATCTCTGTTATGGGGAATTCTTACGAACTAAATATGTTAGATCGATACTGTATGCTGTCCTCTATCCTGATCAAAGGAAATGTCGATTCTCTTGAGGCATATTCTGATCAGTGCTGCTTCAACATTAGTATCTGTAACTACGAGAAGACACGTGGAGAATCTATGATTTTGAGACATGATGTTGACTCTAGAAGTGTGTTATGACTGCTACTGTAGCAAATGATAAACAGTTCACTATATGAATGATAACTACTGTAATTCCCCTTTGCTCTATAAATAAGCATCATGCAGTCTGGTTAGCCAAGGCCAGCCGCAAGGAATGAAGTGGCCAGCTGTGTTGTGTCATGACCAGTGGAGAATATATTTACTTCAAACTGAATCAGAAAAAAGTTTTGTCAGATTCGGAATTAGACACTGAAAATGGATGTTTGTGCTTTTCTCAATTCTGTGGTAAATGACAGAATCGAGAACAGCACAAACATCCACTGGGAGAATATGCAAAACTGTAAGGGACAAAAAGAAAATTTCTGAATGTGATGATAATATGCAGGAATAACACAAGGAAAAGAATAGATCAACTGTCAATCAGAATTCAGTTAATTGAGGGACTCTCTGTGAAATATGCTAATGCTGTAGAACACACAGTGCCGGGTCAACATTCGTCCGACAAAAGAGTGCCCCGTCTAAAAAAATTTTATAAGCAAGATTCCACCAACTGCTAAGAAATTAAAACCATAGAAATGGCGTGTTGTGTGTCAAATCTGGGTACTGGTGTGATGCGTGTGACATGGGACCCTGTGTGGAATGTTTTACGACTAACACACCCAGCTGAACTTCTAAGGTAATATAATACTATCATTCATAATTTTTATAGGCTTACTGTGCCAAAAAAGGACAAGAAATACTGGGGATCCTTGACTGGACTCAGGCAAGCAAAGGGACTCATACAAGGACCCTCTGCTAAAAGAGCAAAGGAACTATTGAATCTAAACAGGAACCAGCTATGATGGGTGGTGGGACTACTTACAGGACATCTCTTCAAACTGGGCCTAAGTGCTAGTCCCACTTGTGAGAGGTGCCAAGAAGAAAATGAAATAGCCACATATATCCTGTGTGAATGTGAGGCCTTAGCTTATTTAACCCTTTGACGTGGTCATTTAAATTCCGCGGCCGCGGCTCCTGCGGTAATATATTCAGCCGGCCATTTAAATTTTGCTCGAAAATTATTTATTCATCATTGTTCTTAAATTCTATGAGATAGGAACATGAAACTTTCACTAAAATGATCTTAAATGGTGGTTTTATAACCTTACCTTATAATATGGGCGCCCTGTATCTCGGCCATGGAAGCAGGTTGTTTAGTATTTCAGCAGTGAATGGTACGCCTTGAAGGATGAAACTTTCACTAAAATGATCTTAAATGGTGGTTTTATAACCTTACCTTATAATATG
>NW_019732395.1:46806-49061 GCF_002891405.2 Cryptotermes secundus | reverse complement strand
TTGCTGCAAGACAGGCATATGTAACGACGACTTAGCGCTCTTAAACGCGTGTGTCATTAAATACAGTCCTCCTGACAACAGGCCAGTGAAAAATCTAACAATCTACAGCAAAACCATCAATTATTATGGGCGTTATAACATACGTGTGCAGCTGGACGAAACATACACGTCGAACCCCCCCAGACGATTTAAATCCCTGACGAAACATACACGACGAACCACGGCAACGGGTTAAGATTATGTCACTTGGGTCAAGACTTTATGGAACCAAGTGACTATTTTGACACCCCTACATACAAAATCCTGCGCTTCATTTGAAGTGGGATTGCTGAGGGGATAATCAAAAGGGGAGGCACAATAGACCACTGTAGGTTGTGGTGCAAGGGCTAAGAAGGCCCACCCCTTATACATTCATTCGTTCATTCATACTGTGCCAAAAAATGATTTTAAAGCAGTGTGGACCAAGGTACCGATTCTATATACATTCCTGAACGTAGTGTGAAAATTAGAAAAACAAAACTCCAGTTTTTCCCAATTTATTACACTTTAAGTGAAATGTTGCACTCTCTGATTTAATTACTTAAATATCCTCCAGCATAGGAGTTGAGTAGGAATTTAAATGCCCACCGGCAGTGAAGGGTTAATATATTATTGTCAGTCATAAACTAGACACTTCCCTGTATATAGTTATGATCACAATTCACATGGCCAGGCAGTTATAAGCTGTCCTGTAATATCAGTCTGTTCTAGCACTCAAAACATGCTGCATAACTGAAATGAAACATGCTTATACAGTCCAAAAGACCACAAGATTTTTTTTATGTAACTGTACCCACATATCCAGAAAAGAAAGCACATGGCAATATATGTGGACGGATACATTCCCAGTTAAGTTAGTGACTGCTAGGTGGAACTCTTCTGCAAACATGTAAGAATATTTATAAGCCAGCTGTCTCACCACGTCTGATGGCTGCTCTGTGTCTTCCACATGAACAACTGTGACAGGGGGTGCTCCTGAGTCCTGCTGTTGAATTTGATCTGCAAGGCGACTATGTTTTTTTGCAAGTGCCTCAAACAGGCTAACTAAACGCTGACTAACATATGGATGTAGTGATCGAAACTGGCTTGACATGTTGGCAAGTGCAGCCAGACAATTGGTGTGGAGATACTTGTCCTGCAAAAAAAAATGCTAATTAATATCTAGGGTTCTAATATATCAAATTCATTAACTAGATAATCAATAAATTCTTCTTGGGCTTCAGGTACTGTCTGTGTACATTGGTGTAGAACTGTTTCTGGAAATTGTGAGGGTTGGGGGGCTGGGTTGATGTGAGGTGAAGAGAATATGGAAGTACCAATTAAGAAGAAAAAGAATAATGTAAGCCAGAGGGTGGCAATAAATATCTTCATTCCAAACTGGTGCAAAGGCAAGACAAATTCATCCCTTCTGCCTCACCAGCATACCATGTAGGCATTAACTGCAGATGGAGGTAGAGATCCATATATTCTAAACCTATGCAATGGGTAGTAGTAAATGGCCGGCTTCTTTCTCTGACTACATCAGCCTTGGGATTAATGGAATGCAAACAGATTACAATGGCCTTCTGATAAGCTGGTTCAAGAAGCCTGATATCACATGTAATTATGGTCATATGCAAACAGATCTGACTGACCATATTGACTATGATATCCCATCATTATTACATCAGACTTAAGTGTTGCCTTTTCCTAGCCCACACTCATCAAACACATAGTTCACAAACCTCAATTATGTAACTCTCCTATGTATGGTAAAATATTGTCGCATATCGGGCGTATATCGCGACGAGGTATTCGATGTAGCGAATTTTATTACACATTCGCTCTCACAATCACCCAAATTACAGATTTACGATTACTGCTATCTGCAGTATCACAAATAGTACACTCCAAATGCCAGAATACAACTGACTAGTTGCTGGCTAACTCGGACTCACTCGGCGGTAGCTCCCGGACTCACTGACTCTCACAGTACAACTCGACTCGGCGACTGTTACAGTACAACTAACTGGTAGCCACATTAGAACTGACTCGAAGCCACTGTGCAGCTCACTTATATAGCTGCAGTGCTTGCTTGTTGTGTAATGAGTGCCACGTCATCCTGTTACGTCACCGCTGTTGATTCGCCTTGCATAGTTACCCGGTTACGGGGCTCGGCTATCTTCGGCTCCGCTCGGCTCTCTTCGGCTCCGCTCGTGACGTCACCGCGCATAGCT
>NW_019732395.1:27047-45667 GCF_002891405.2 Cryptotermes secundus | reverse complement strand
CGAAAAAGCAAACGACAATATTAAATTTTTTTAAGTGTTAAATGTGAATATTCATAAAAAGTGTTGGATGTTGTTGAACACTGTGATTGAAGTAACTCAATTCATACTTCAGTGTAATGTAAAAAAAAGTATTAAATGGGCCATGAGATGACATAAAAATGAGGTTTAATACATTTAAATACAGGTAGGCCTATAGTATTATGAAGGTACAGTATTACAGTACTACTTTTAATAAAATTTGTATTAACCGGGTTTTCGATTAATCGTGATTTCCATCCCCACCTTTATCCTGGATAATCGAGAGTTGAGTGTATATATATATATATATAAAATTGTTCCCTCTGAGTAACAGTAGCAGCTTCATTGGGACCTCTGTTTAAATGTTCTCTAAAAGTATGAACTTAACATAAAACAAATTCCACGACAGTTGAAACATCTAACAGACCCTCTTAATAATTACGATTGCATTTCATTCTTTATAGAAAGCTCACTCCAAAATACTACTGAATTAAACAATTATCTGGCACAACAGACATGTGAAAACTTTGTTGCTTTACTCACTCTCATCTTAAGCATATTGTACTGAATGGTTCGGATAACCACAAGCACCAACAGTCCACCCAACGAGATCTCAGAGATTGAGCGTTCTGTGTACCATGTCACTCCCTTCAAAATCTGCAGAAAAGAGCACACACTATAAATCTATGTTCATCAGAGCCATATGAAATAAAATATGCAAGTATTTCGGTCAGAAAATAACAGATCAAAATTAAGATTGGTACACTCTTCTGGGATGTGACACCACGTACTCTACCAGATTACCAACATTTCAAATGAACCTGCTGCCTTCTGCTACCCTGAAGATGGAGGCAGCAGGTTCCCTAACATGTGAATAACAATCTACCACACTACAGGATGTCACAGCATAGAAGACAATCTTTGTATTCAATGGCATAGAAACCTCAGAGCTCACAGATTGAAGTCATACACAGGATGAAGTTATGAGTACATTAGATTTGAGAAATCAAGTCAGAATATTTTAACTTTCAGTGTTTGACTTAAACAAGCATAAAAAGATGTTCTGTATTGTGTACAAGGTTAAGATTTAGTGCAGTAGCTACTGTGTAGTACAGTGTTCTCAACCTTCTCTTTTATACACATACAAAGCAGCCCACCTCCAACATTTTAAAAAAATGTTTTTAAAGTACCCCAAGCACCTAAATTTTTCAAATATACAGTTTTTTCTACCACTGCAACAAAGCTGTTTAAATAATTTAATCATAACTGGCTTTTTGGAAGAAATTACATGCAGACAATAAACCTGCCATCTTACAAAAATGTTTAATAGCTGAAACTTAAAACAAAAAAATTCAGACATTTCACTTATGTTCATGTTAACCCGCTCCCCCCCCCTCACGCGCACATAACACACACACACACACAAAGACTTCTGCATACCCCTAAAGGTATGCACATAACTGGTATAGCTGACACAAAAAAAATAACTTTAAAAGACAGACACATGTGCTATTGGTAAGTTCCCAAACTAGGTCAAAAAAGAAAAGCTGGTTTAACTTACTCAATTTTGGCTGCCATCACCTTCAAAATAGTCTCCTTGGGAACATATACAACGATCCCAACGTATTTTCCATGCTTCAAAAGCACTGCAGAAGTCATTTTCCTTAATGCTCTCGAGTACTCTTTGCAATTCCATTTGGATGTCAGACACTCTTTCAAAATGTCATCCCTTCAGTGTTTCATTTTCAATTTGGAAACAAAGCAAAATCACAGGGGACTAAGTCCACCAAGTAGGGAGGATGGGGAATGATACCCATGTTGTTAGTCACAAATTCTGTGGTTTTCAGGGACATGTGGGTTGGCACGTTGTTGTGATGAAGGAGCAATACAGGGCATGTTCAAGTTTTCTGTTAAGATCTCCTGGCAAACTCCATAACTGATCTCAACAGTGTCTGCAGGCTCAGGGATTGCTCAGTGATGGTCTTCATGGATGAGTTCTAGAATTTTTTCAACATTTTCTGTTGTTTTGATGGTGCTTGGTTGGTCACTTTGAAAGTTCATAAAATCCACTGTCTAGCTTAAAGAATGCTCTCCAAAAGCCTTACAAAGCACTTCGAGTGTTTCAGTAGCAGATTTACCAAAATTCACACAAAACTTGATGCAGGCACATTGCTCAATTTTGACATCCACCAGAAAAAATGAAACACAAAGTTGAAAAAGCACTCATGTAAAAACAATGCATGTTCACAGTATCCTGTAGTGTGGTAGACTGATGCAATAGGCTTGCGGAAGCGACCTTGGCCTCCTCTATCATCTTCCTTCACCAAGGCAGTTACAACAATAACAGTTCAAGAACTTTCTGACACATGCACAAACTCAGTCTCTCTTTCCATTTTACCTTCTTACAAGAAGTAACTTACTGTTTCATGTACAGTCTTATTGAAGAGGTCATCTTCACTCAGTAATAAGACACATGCACATACATATACCCATTCATGCACACAGACTTAAGTCTCCCTTTCCATGTCACCATTTCATAGGAAGTAACTTACTGTTTCATGTACAGTCTTATTGAAGAGGTCATCTTCACTGAGAATGAGCAGGATGATAAGTGACATGTATATATGATGAGAATTGCTGTCTGGAGCATGGTATAGAGTCTTCAGTATGGGTACTACCTGTAACACAAAAGCCTAAAGTCTATTAAAATGCACTGGTTATTTGTGACCAATAAAATGTGAAACAAATCCCATCAAAACCTAAAAACCAAGACTGAACTCACTTCACCTGCAATTTTTCTTCCTCTTTGAAAATACAGGGTGTGGCAGCATAATTTGCTGATTTGAAGGGTCAATAAAACAAAAGATGTTATAGGTATTGTAATTATTTTTTCTCCATATTCTACAACATTGGAAATTTAAGTTTACTCTGTTTTAAAAATTGTATCCAACAAGTGGCGCCCCCCCATTGGCGATACACTGATTTGCCTGAATTCTGAAGTGTCGGTCGACTCTTTCCAGCATAGCGATGGGTATGTTGGCTATGGCTTGGCAAATATTCTCCTTCAGTTGAGCAAGGGTCCTTGGACGATTGGTGTACACGTGGGATTTCAGATACCCCCATAAGAAATAGTCACAAGGGGCTATATTGGGTGAGCGCACCAGCCAATGAAGATCGCCCCTCAAAGAAATCAGGCGCCCGGGGAAGTGTTCCCGCAAACACGCATTGCAGTTCACGCCGTGTGTGCCGTGGCTCCATCCTGCTGAAACCACACATCCCCAACATCCATTTCGTCAAGACTTGGCAAAAAGAATTCTTCGATCATTTTCACATAGCGAACAGAATTCACTGTAACTGCAACCTCATTCTCTTCAAAAAAGTAGGGACCAATAATCCCTACTCTCGACAGTGCACACCAAATAGTTACACGTTCACAATAAAGGGGCCTCTCATGAAGTTCTCGGGGATTGTTATCACTCCAGTAGCGCATGTTTTGCTTGTTCACGCATCCAGAAAGATGGAAATGAGCCTTGTCACTAAAGAACACAAGCGCATCATCAGGCAAAGTTTCAAGGAACGCTTCACATGCATGTTGCTGAGCAGCAAAATCGCATTCAGTGAGTTCTTGCACCACAGCCAACTTGTAAGGATGAAAGTGGAGGTCATCATGAAGAATTCGCCTCACAGAACAATCAGACATTCCAAGGGCAGCTGCATGCTTGTGTGCCGAGTGCCGAGGAGATCGCAAAAAAGACTGCCTTACCACCTCGATGTTTTGGGGTGATCTGACGGGCCGTTCCCCTGATCTTCTCTTTTCCACACTGCCAGTTCTCCTGAATGTGTTTGCCCACGTAACAATCGATTGCTGACCAGGAACACAAGCTCGGGCGGAAATATTGAAGTGTGCGCGGAATGCTCGCTGCATGGCGACAATCGAGCGACCGTTAGAAAAGTAAGCCTCTACGGCAAACGCACGCTGTTCCTTCGTCCAACACATTCTCGGTACTAAAGTGGAAGGAAGAACAAACTTCCCAACCCATCCGTTCAAATGAGACCATCCGCACCCTCTGATGGCCAAACCTCGCTTCCTGGCGCCAAATTCAAATCAGCAAATTATGCTGCCGCACCCTGTAATGGTTATACTGCCATGGATTAGTCATCAGAATCTTATTTTTAGTGTATGAAATCACTTTCTGTTTGTCATGATACCGAGCTAACAGCAGAACAGCCACTGTCATTCATCAAGAAATAAGGTACTACAAGTTTCAAATATGGTGCAATGAAAAAAAAAAACATATTCTTGAGGTTCTGCCAGGTAGTGTGAGAAACACAGAAGCTGGAAAGTGCCTTTCTGCTTTAAATGTATTAACTATTTGACATTGCATATATCAGATCTCACTTTTTGCCTTATGTTAGGTGTGTAAGAATGTGCACGAAGACTCTCATGGCTTGGCCACATAGAGCGAATGCCAACCAACAGATCAGTTACAAGCCTCTACTCATGGAAATCATTAAGTACAAGACAGACCAGTGGGCAAACCAAATATACTGTCGCGTATCGGGCGTATATCGCGACAAATAACTTCACGTCGTATTTGATATAGCGAATTTTATTTCACATTCGCACTTACAATCACCCAAATTACAGATTTACGATTACTGCTATCTGCAGTATCACAATNGCTCGGCTTGGCGCAACATGTCACAATACGATGGGAGGAAGATGTTAAAGCTGACATTAAGAAGATGAAGGTACCAAACCAGAAGATAACAGTCCAGGACAGGTCAAAGTGGAAAGGTGTGGTTGAAGTGAAGTGAAGTAAAGCTATCCCTGTACCAGGCCATGACGGCCCGTAAGGTTGAGACGTTGAGAGTCCCACATTAGCTAGACAATCGGCTCAAAGATGGCGGTAAGGTTGTCAGCCTAACACACCGACCGCGCTTTACTCCCCAGGAAAATTATTTAATTAATTCCTGGTACTCATTTCTGTTAGAGGCTGAGTGAACCCCAGGGCCATAGTGTGGCTGGAAGGATTAGGTCAATTTAAAAAAATCCAATGACCTCATCAGGACTTGAACCCGTGACCTTCCAGCTTGTAGCATAGCCCTTCAACCAACTACGCTACCACGTGCCCCCCAAGGTGTGGCTGAGAAGACCAAAACTCTATGCGGGTTGTAGCATCAAAATAGAAGATTACGTGTGTAAGTATGCATCTTCTTAAGTGCTCATTTGCTACCAATTTACTTTACCAGGACTTGCTTCAAGGAACCTGAAATAGCACCAATATTTAAGTTCCTAAAATCTTACCAACATTTCTATGTCTGAGCGGGCCATGATATATGTCTTTACATGCCGGTTGCGGTGAACTAGGAGGTAGAGAAGCAGAGTGGTCTCATCGGAGCTTGGTATATGACATAACGTTGCATATAAGCGGCTCAGGTCCAGTTTGAAGGTTGCAGCTGCCCTCGTTGGTGTTGCTTCACTGCATGGATCTGAAGGAGAATGGTGCATGTAATGTATCTTTAAGGCTTTTAATAAAGCTTAGAAATCAACATATGTCAACGTGATTTAACTTTTACATTACTTTATTACTATACAGAGTGTTTCACGACTTTAGGACATAACTGCAGGAGGTGATTTCCTAGGTCTTTCTGATCAAAAAAGTTCATATAAACATGTGTCCAATTTTGGACGGTTATGGAGTTATAACCATTTTGCCACTGAAGACGCCGTTCGGATTGTTAATTGGTTTATTTAACAACCTACAAGTCTTGGCTACAATTAATTACAACACTGTCACAGGTTTACACACTTTACAAACCCTACACACTATTCTGTCCACTCTGTCCTCAGTAGTCTACACGTATTCACAGTACGGTACGGGAGCTATTCCAGTGTCACTGTGTCACACGCTCCCAATTACTTCTCCTGTGAGCCAAGCATCTGCTTCTCACGCTATCACTTCTAATCACACGTTCCGGTATTCTTCTTTCCACTACAACTGAACTCGGTGACTGTTCCATCCGCACTGTGTCACTCCTGCTCACACACTGACTGCTGACTGCTGACTCCCTGGCTAACTCGTAACTCACTGTTGAATAGGTTCGCTGTTCCTTATTTAGCCCCGTTATGGACAACACAGAAAACAGTTATGTAATAGGCACCGCTGTTGTGTAACGTCGTGTTTACTGACTGCCTAGGAACAGTCGTTGCACAGACTCCCCACTGTGCTTACAAAGGCATTGCTGGGCAGTGCTGTCAGGTGTTGTTTACAGCTATGTAGCAACTGCAGCGTCCCGTGTTAAGTCACCGTGGGGAAAGGGGTGTCTACCGAGTGTTATACACTGATGGACGGAGTGGGGGTATGTGACATCACTCGCGAGATCACAGAGTTCACGCGACCCCCACCTCCTGCTGCGCCATCCACGTCACAGTATGAATGTAAAGTTAACTTCGTGAAATTACCTTTAATTTGAATTTATTGGGGCTTAAAGCCGATTTTCGAAAATACCACCGCCGGCCGCAACACAGGCTGCCGCTCAGTTGTGAACCACACGGGTAGCACGCAGCAGCTTCAGCTGGCTGTTTCTTATGTGGTCAGCGGCATCCAGAATGCGACTGAGCAAAGCATTTCGCGTTGCCACCTTCACATTGTAAACCAGTTCTTTCACCCATCCCCGCACACAATAATCCAGTGGGCTTAAGTCTGGAGACCTGGCTGGTCAATGGTGGGGACTGCAACATCTGATCCATCAGCCAGGGAAACAATAGTTCAGGAAATTTATAACTCCACGTGAAGAATGAGGAGGAGCCCCATCGTGTTGGAAATACATATGACTTCATTTATCCAAAGGCACATCCTCCAAAAGTTGGGGCAATTCCTCCTGTAGAAATCTGAGGTACGCCTCTCCTGTAAGACGACCTTTCAAGATGAAAGGACCTATCAGCTGATCGTCCAGAACTGCACACCACACATTGACACTGAAACGCTGTTGAAAGTTGCTTTCAACACTGGCATGGGGATTCTCAGCTCCCCACAAATGAGAATTGTGTATTATTGACACCATCGTGATTAAATTGTGTACTCGTACGTGGACTGCGGTGTACCATACGAACAATGCCTTCTTCATTGATGCCTTCATTAACACCACGCTCGGCTGCAATACAGATGCCGGGAAGTCTACCGGTATCTTGCAATGCCTGGTAAACTCCAGTAAACACTCTCTGGTTTGGTATTCTATGATTCGGAAACCGCTGCTGATATTCAGCTATGGAAAGAACTGAGTTACCGCCACAAAACCCATACACATAAATCATATCTGCATATTCCTAAAATGAAAATGTAAATGGCATCATGAACATAATAGATGCACTGAGATGAGAACTGTTCTAAACACCAGTAGCCGCCACACTAGTCATGGCCTTACATACCAACCCACCATGCCTTAGGTACCTCTAAAGTGTCGAGATAACAAGAATGCTCTGTCTGTAGCCGGCTAAAAATAATGACCTGCAAGATGATAGATGCGATTCACACAAGGGCATGTATGGGAATGAAAAAAACGGTCATAACTCCGTATCCGTCTAAAATCAGACACATGTCTATATGAACTTTTTTGATCGCAAAGACCTAGGAAATCACCTCCTGCAGTTATGCCCTAAAGTCGTGAAACACCCTGTATACTGTACATACTGAGGTCACTGGATTTTTTTAATTGACCTAATCCTTCCAGCCGCACTACAGCCTTGGGGTCGACTCAGCCTCTAACATAAATGAGTACCAGGAATATTCTTTGAATATTCTTGGGAGTAAAGGCATCTGGCGTATAGGGCTGACAACCTTGCCGCCATCTATGAGCCGATTTTCTAGAAATTGTGGGAACCTCAACATCTCACAATCCTATGGGCCTCCACGGCATGTTACGGGGATACCTTTACTTTACTTTACTTTTACTTACTTTATACTGTACATACATTGCAGCTAACCTACTGATCACTCTCAGATTAAGAGCATTACTTCAGCATGAATGATACAGAAATAACTAAAAATATGAACACCTAGACAATTCAATGAACTCTGTCCAGATTATAAATATTACAATCCTGTGGCTGACAAAGAGACCTGATAAAGAATACATGCATTTTATTGAACACTCCTAGATGACAAGCATATCAGAAATCCATATTGGAGTCTACTTTTTATGGCGGTAGTGGTGCTGACCCGTTTGAAAAAGTTTTATGATTTTTTGTTATAAATTCTGAGGGAACTGCAAGCAGGTGAAAATAAAAATATTCATGTTGGGATAAATACTTCAGAAATTTAAAACCAACCTCCTGTTAGGCTGCAGTCTAATGTTACTGGTTAATGTGCTCTTTAAACATGATCTTAATGCTTCACCATAACTAAATATGAACTCCATGTTTATAAACATTCACCAATCGAGTTTCTGTCTTAATGCATTAAAAAATTTAATTCCCCTTCTCCTCTATGAAGCATGCTGTATGAGTTTCATCACACAATATCTTTCCCAACACAGTGATTTCAAATTGAAACCTTTCTATTTTCCAAATTTCCATTTTTATGGTTTTGCTTATCTCACTGATCTTGATGCTTTTGTTGTTATACTAGTGTAGCAGTAAGGTAAGGTAAAACGTAAAGCTATCCCTGTAACATGCCATGAAAACCCATAGGGTTATGAGACGCTGAGGGGCCCAAAGCATCTAGACAATCAGCTCACAGATGGCAGTAAGGTTCTCAGCCTTATGCACCAGCCGTCCTTTAGCCCCAGGAAGAATCCAGTTACTCATTTCTGTTAGAGGCTGAGTCAAGCCCAGGGCCATAGTGCAGCTGGAATGATTAGGTCAATCGAAGAAATCCACCTCAACGGGACTCAAACCAACAACCTTCCGGCGTGTAGCATAGTCCCCCAACCATCTATTAGTAACTCTTGTTAAGAATTCAGTGGGTAGACTCGCAATTTATTATCTAAGCTTTGACACTATTAACTTCCCCTGCTTTCTCCTGTATTCTTCTCTTGTTCTACACATTACTGAATGATGTCAAGGCCAATGTCAATGCCATCTCATACCAAGAACATGTACATATAGTCAGTTATACAGTTTCTCCTTTATATATGTGGTTCTAACCAAAAGTTCCCAAAATATATTAATAAAAACTATTGTCTTACCTGGATCTTATTCTATACCATCACCTTCAAAGTAGTCCCCTTGGGAGCGCATACACCGATCCCAGCGTTTCTGCCACTTTTCAAATGAATCCTGGAAGTCTTTCTTTGTTAGTGTTTAGTACCGTCTGCATTTCCGCTTTAATTTCCTCAGCTGTATCAAATCTTCGCCCCTTCAACTTGATTTTCATCTTGGCGAAGAGAAAGAAGTCGCATGGAGCTAAGTCTGGCAAGTACGGTGGGTGGGGAACAACTGCCAACTTGTTTTTAGCTGAAAATTCCTGCACAATCTAAGCCATATGCGGTCGTGCACTGTCATGGTGGAGTACCCACTCATTCATGTGCCACTTCTCTGGACGTTTTCTCCTCATGTCCTCCCTCAAACGCCTTAGAACATCGCGACAGAACTCTTTATTGACTGTCTGACCAGGAGGGACGAACTCCTTATGAACACTCCCGTCAATATCAAAAAAACAGATCAACATGGACTTAACCTTTAAGAGACTAATGTCACCATACGGCATCATTTAAAGTACAGCCGAGTGGTCATGCGTCACCGTATGGGTACCCACAGTCCACGCGTGCACACAGTGTTTTAAAATCTTATTTTAAGATAGAAATTCTTGTTCCTCTTACATTATTTTTGGACACCAGCTTTATAAGTAGACTGTCTTCCCTCCTGCATCATCTAACTGAATGTTGCATGTCACTGAATGCAGAGTCCAACGTCGCAATTCATGCACTTTGTCCGTAATTAACTCTGTTTTCCACGCGAAGCGCACACACACAATGTTAGTCTCATATTAGCAGGAAGTAAGCCAGTGATGGCGAGTGGACTCCTCTATTCATAATGCTTATAAAACATCCCAATTTCAACTATGCACCATGGCCCCTTTTCGCATTGTAGCAGTCGAAATAGAGAAGCCGCTCGTAAATCAAACCATTCAGAATGCAGTACATAAGACTGAAAGCACGTAGAAGAAAGGGGCCATGTGCAGGGTTTTCTACATTATTTTTGGACACCAGCTTTATAAGTAGACTGTCTTCCCTCCTGCAGCACTAACTGAACTTTTCATGTAACTGAATGCAGAGTCCGACATCGCAATTCATGCACTTTGTCCGTATGTAACTCTGTTTTCCACGCGAAGCGCACAAAGCAACATCTGTCTCGTATTAGCAGGAAGTCAGCCAATGTTGCTGATTTGCCTTCTCTAATCATAACGCTTATAAAACATCGCAATTTCAACTATCCACCATGGCCCCATTTCGCATGGAAAAAGGCGAAGTTAATAGGCAGCTGATAAATGTCACCAATTTAGAATGTGGTACATAAGACTGAAAGTACGTAGAACAAGGGGCCAAGTGCGGGCCTTTCTAAGAAGCTTAACAGTACTTCTTGTGTGGCAGATACGTGTATACACAGAGAGCCTCTGAGGGACGTGACCTCACTCCTGTATATACAGAAAGGTTGGGAGTGCTATATAAGCATAAACATTTCTTCCCCTTTGGCTAAGATAGCGCAGTATGAGTATGAATGATGTCACCAGCAGGCATTTATACTGCAGAAACGTTTTGTGCAGAAACTGAATGCATATTTGTGGACAGACGCTTAAAATTGGGAAAAAAAAATTTTGGAATCAGTGTAACAATTTTTACAGATTCTAAAACCTGTAAATTATAATATCTGATTCTATATTCTTTCTAGATAAAAGCAGCGTTTATTTCGTTCGTTTATCACAAAAATTGTAGAAATCACAGCATTTTGAGTAACATGATTACAATTTTTATTACCCTACAATGGCGGGCATTTAAATTAATTCCGTCCCACTGCCACTTACCGGAATTTAAATGGCCTATCCGATAAAGGTTAATGTTGCTCTTGACTTGTCGAGCTTTTTTTGGTCAAGGTGAAGAAGGGCTCTTCCATTGCGATGATTGCCGCTTACTTTCAGGGTCGTACCCATAAACCCAACTTTTGTCACCAGTGACAACCTTCAAAAGAAAGTTTGGATCACCTTGAAGCTGTTGTTGAAGATCCCAGCATACTTCCAAGCAATGCTGCTTCTGTTCATTTTGCAGCAATTGTGGCACAAACTTCACCGCAACCCTCATGTTCAGTTCTGAACCGTTGACATGTACCATAACTTAGTCCCAAGGTGTTACAGAGGTCTTGGATGGTCAGTCTACGATCCTGCAGAATCAGGTCCCTAACTTTCGTGACATTTTCTGGTGGGGTACCAGTTGACAGCAGTCCCAAACGATCATCATCAGTCAATGTTCGGCCATTTTTAAAATGCTTATACCAGTTGTAAGTTTGTGTCTGGCCTAAACTGTTGTCACCAAAAGATTGCTTCAACATTTGGTGCGTTTCTGCAGCAATTTTCCCAACTTTCAAATAAAACTTTATATAGACACACTGCTCTTTCAGGTCAGACATCGCAAAACCGTAAACTCACGGAAACAGAATAATGGAAATACGTTCACCAACAATAAACCCAACCACTCAACTCGATATAATCCTAACCATTCGCATGCAAAATTCATATTTCGGGAACTTTTGGACAGCACCACGTATTATACTACACTTCACATACTTCTTTACTCTTGGAGCTCAGCCCTTCTGGAGGAGCTGCCAATTCTGCAACTACTCAAGAATTTTCCAGCATTTTATGGAACCTGAAGGTTCATTACCATATTCATAAGAGCCCTCACTGGTCCCTATCCTGAGCCACATTAATCCAATCCATATCATCCCATCCTATCTCTCTAAGATCTATTTTAATATTGTCCACCCACCTACACCTTGGTCTTCCCAGTAGTCTCTTTCCTTCTGGCTTCCACACCAATATCCTATATGCATTCGTCTCCCCCATTTGTGCTACACGCCCTGCCCACCTCATCCTCCTTGACTTGATCATTCTAATTATACTTGGAGAAGAGTACAAGTGATGAAGCTCCTCACTGTGCAGTTTTCTCCAACCTCTTGTCACTTCATCTCTCTTTGGTCCAAATATTCTCAACACCCTCAGTCTATATTCCTCCCTTAATGTCAGAGACCAAGTTTCACACCCATACAGAGCCACTGACATATTTAAAGTTATATTCTAATTTTTATGTTTTTGGACAGCAGATGAGAAGACAAAAAAAAGGTACTGGACTGAATGGTAGGAAGCATTACCCGAGTTCAATCTCCTCTTAATTTCCTCCTGAATCAGGTTTCAATCTGTTATCGTTGTTCCCAAATATCCGAACTGTGTCACATTTTCAAAACATCTGTTTCCTATCTTTTATGTTATGAATTTGCCCTGCATTTTGATGATGAGACAGCAACATATACTTAGTTTTCTCTGTGTTTACTTCTAGACTAACTTTTTTACTTGCATCAATTAAAGTTTATATGGATTTCTTTATGGTATCTACATTATCACCCAGTAGATTCACATCATTGGCATAGGACAACAGCTGATGTGTCCCGTTTAATTCCAGTCCCACCTGGTTTCCCTGGACCTTCCTAATGGCATATTCTAAAGCAAAGTTGAAAAGGAGTGGCGATAAAGCATCTCCTTGTTTTAGACCATTCTGGATAGGAAATTGATCAGACAAATGTTTACCTATATGGACTTTACTATAGATTTCGTTTAAATAGATTTTAATTATCCTTCATCGAACCATGGCTTATGCTTCTTCGGTTCACAATAACCTAGACTCTCTTTGGCAGACATTTTTATATTCTCTCTAATAGTTTCCCAAGTTTTATTAACACCCATCTCAGTTTCCTAGTTTTCCAAAGCCATGAACCTATTTGACATTTCAACATGATACTGCTCTTTACCCTCTACCTCATTTAATTTCTTGAGATTGAACCTCTCCATATGAACTCTGTGCATTGTTTGTTTGCTCATTGCCATTCTTTCCTTAACCTTTGCCACCTCCAGGTAGTGGTCAATATCACAATCTGCTGCCTTGAATGATCAGACATCAAGTATACTTGAGTGCCATCTCCTATCTTTTAAAATTATGGTTTATTTGACTGTGTATCTTCCCATCTGGCGATGACCAAGTAAATTTATGGATGTTATGATGTACTTTTAACAGTAAGATTTTTTGATGTGGCAAAATTTACTACTCTAACTCCATTATCATTACTAATTTAAAGCAAACTCTCATTCCCAGTTGTTGGTTTGAAAATGTCTTCCCTCCCTACTTTGGCATTGAAATCTCCTAACAAAATTTTCATATGGTACTTCGGGAATTTATCAAATACATGTTCTAGTTAAGTTTTGAGGTTTTCACGGCGATGACAATGAAGAAAGTTGTCTTCTGGGTTTAGGCACCGTGTATTCTTCGTTTTGGCCGACGTTTCGGAGGAACGTAGCGCCTCCATCTTCAGAGCAGTTGAATAGCTGCGGAGAGTAGTAGCCAGCTACTGCTCTCCGCAGCTATTCAACTACGTTCCTCCGAAACGTCGGCCAAAACGAAGAATACACGGTGCCTAAACCCAGAAGACAACTTTCTACATGTTCTAGTTCTTCACAGAACTTGTCCTTTATGTCATCAATTTTATCTTCTGTTGGGGCGTGAATATTCATAACAATGATATCACACCAGTGACCTTTTAGTATTATATATGATATCCTATCACTAACAAACTCTACCCTCTTAACTGTTGATAGGATTCTGTTATGTACGAAAAAGCCTGTACCTAATTCAAGATTTTCATTCCCCTTTCCACAGAAAAATGTATATTCTTCTGCTGGTGCAATGCCACCTCCGTCCCATCTGACCTCCTGTACTCCCGCTAAATCTAACTTATATTTTAAGATTTCTTCTGCTACTGCCCTGAGCAAACCTGCCCTATACATGCTTCTGACATTCCACATTCTGAATCTCATGTCCATTATCCGTCCAGGTCCGAGGCTTTGTGTTCATTTTCATAACATAATAATAATTTACAGTGAGGAGTTATTACCCCCATGCCCAATCCCCAAGCTGGAGGACCACCCCTTGTCGGCTGTCCGCGACTGCTTATTCAATATATTCACAGCTTCCTTCCAAAATTGGAGGGCGTCTCCTCCATCCACAACCTGAGGAGGCGCCATGCCATGGTGACAAGGGACCCACCTAACTTGGTACACTTCACATACCCCACATAAAATATTATCAGTACACACCAAATATACATGACAGACTGAAATATTGATGTTCATGAAGTGTGGTAATGCTCAACAATTTGAAAATTTGTTGCTATGACAAACCAAAATTGTTTAATCTGAGAGCTTTCACCTCACCATTAAATTCCATACCTAGTGAATTGGAACATGAGAAGAGTGCTTGTCGATATGGGTTGTGGAGGGTCTTGTCAACTGTGCAGTGGTTCACTAGCACAAGTACCAACAGCAAGGCCTGGTTTGCCAGTGGAAAATCTGACACTTCACTAGGCTTCGCCACAGTCACACCATCAGATGGCACTTGAGATGTTGCTCCACGACTCATCCCAAATGTCAGTATGTTCCATAGTTCCGCTGCAAACAATATCATATCACAATTTTGGACTAATATAGTACAAGCAGTTCTCTGAAGTCTTGTCTACAGACCTCATGCACTGGGTTTGAGGATGTGAGAATTGCACATAATCAAGTGTGTGTATGTGTGTGTACATGCACTAATATGCATCGGTGTTGAAAGTTGTGTGCATCTCAATACAATTCAGATTTCAAATTCCATTACTTATCATAGTCTAATTAAACAAAACTGTATATAGACAACAATGAGGGCTGATGAAGAGGTCAGCTGCAAAATTCTAAACTTAAAAGAAGAAAACTGGTATGTTAAAACAAGAAAACAGTATGTTAGGCTGTAACAGAGGTCCTAAACACAATTAAAATGAAACAAAATGATCACACAGACTTGTAAGCCCTATGAAAAGGTAAAGGTATCCCTGTAACAGGCCATGGAGGCCCATAGGGTTGTGAGAGGTTGAGGCTGCCACATTTACTAGACAATCGGCTCTCAGATGGCGGTGAGGTTGTCAGCCTTACACGCCAGCCACCCTTTACCCCCAGGAATAATCCTGGTACTCATTTCTGTTAGAGGCTGAGTCGACCCCAGGGCCACAGTGCAGCTGGAAAGATTAGGTAAATTGAGAAAAAATCCACCTCATTGGGATTTGATCCCACGACAAGACTCCATAATGACAAATTAAGGGCATGGAAGAGATTAGTCATGTCCTATTTATGCATTTGTTGGAGGACTGAGGACACCACGAAAACCTGAACCAGAAGAGCATGTCTCCAGGCCAATAACTGAATTAAGGAACCCTCATGCAAGAAATTATGTTACATATACAGGAACAAACCAAATATTTAAACCACCTATCACATTAGGAGTGCTATTTATTCCACTGATTCTGATGGCAAAAATAACAGATGGTATGTGGGTCTCTGCACTGTGCTGCAGTGCTTCCCACAGTGAAAAGTTTCAGGACTACAGGGATGGCCACATGGTGATTCTAACATTTTTTAAATGCGTGAAACTGTAGGATCAAAGAGATTTCAAAGAGTAAAGTTAACACACATTAGTACATGTATCTGAACACTATCACAGGCATAAATTGCATACAATACACTCCACATAATTATTCATGCTAGTGTCAAGATTAAAGTACTTTGGAATAAATATATAGAAGAGGGAATAAACACAAAATTCCTTGGCTTGCAAATTGATAATCATTTAAACTGGAAGAACCATACTGATCAGTTGATTCCAAAGCTAAGTAGAGCATGTTATGCAGTTAGATTCATGTTACATAGCAGTAACATTGACACTCTCAAATCAATCTATCTATTTTGCTTACTTTCACTCTTTAAGGAAGTATGGAATAATTTTCTGGGGTAATTCATCTGACAGTAAAAACATATTTACATTGCAAAAGAAAATTGTTAGAATCATGATGGGTGTCAAATCCCATAATTCCTATAGAGATCTATGTGGTTCAATCCAAAAGTTCCCGAAATATATTAATAAAAACTACTACATCTTACCTAGATCTTATTCTGCACCATCACCTTCAAAGTAGTCCCCTTGGGAGTGCATACACCGATCCCAGAGTTTCTGCCACTTTTCAAATGCATCCTGGAAGTCTTTCTTTGTTAGGGTGTTTAGTACCATCTGCGTTTCCGCTTGAATTTCCTCAACTGTATCAAATCTTCGCCCCTTCAACTTGATTTTCATCTTGGGGAAGAGAAAGAAGTCGCATGGAGCTAACTCTGGTGAGTATGGTGGGTGGGGAACAACTGCCATCTTGTTTTTAGCCAAAAATTCCTGCACAATGTAAGCCGTATGCAGTCCTGCGTTGTCATGGTGGAGTACCCAGTCGTTCGTGCGCCACTTCTCTGGACGTTTTCTCCTCATGTCCTCCCTCAAACGCCTTAGAACTCTTTATTGACTGTCTGAACAGGAGGGACAAACTCCTTGTGAACAATCCCGTCAATATAAAAAAAAAACAGATCAACATGGACTTAATGTTGCTCTTGACTTGTCGAGCTTTTTTTTTGGCCGAGGTGAAGAAGGGCTTTTCCATTGCGATGTTCGCTGCTTGCTTTCAGGGTCATAGCCATAAATCCAACTTTCGTCACTAATGACAACCTTCGAAAGAAAGTTTGGATCCTCTTGAAGCTGTTGCTGAAGTTCCCTGCAGACTTCCAAGCGATGCTGCTTCTCTTCATTTTGCAGCAGTCGTGGCACAAACTTCGCCGCACTCCTCCTCATGTTCAGTTCCTCTGACAAAATTCGTTTACATGTACCATAACTTAGTCCCAAGGTGTTACAGGGGTCTTGAATGGTCAGTCTACGATCTTGCAGAATCAGATCCCTAACTTTCGCGACATTTTCTGGTGTTTTGCCCATTGACAGCCGTCCCGAACGATCGTCATCATCAGTCAATGTTCGGCCATTTTTAAAACACTTATACCAGTTGTAAGTTTGTGTCTGGCCTAAACTGTTTTCACCAAAAGCTTGCTTCAACATTTGGTGCATTTCTGCAGCGGTTTTCCCAAGTTTGAAGCAAAACTTTATACAAACACGCTGCTCTCTCAGGTCAGCCATCGCAAAACCGCACACTCACGGAAACACAACAATGGAAATACGTTCACCAACAATAAACCCAACCACTCAACTCGACACCACTTGCCACACTGATTCAAGAAGGATGTGTGAGGATACACCTAGCAGTATTTCGACGTACTCATAACCATTTGCGCGCAAAATTCAAATTTTCGGTACCTTTTGGATTGCCCCACGTATTTAAGTGACTACAGATCTTAACTTCATTACAAATGACGAAGAACATTTTCAGACGAATGCCGATGTACACAGTGTTAACACAAGACACAAACACTGCCTTCATAAACCAATTCCTAACCTCTCATGCTTTCAGAAAAGCTCATATTATGCTGGGATCAACATTTTTAATAACCTGCCATCTGATCTCAAAGGTCTTATGAATGAAAATATCACTGAAACAATACTTAAATACACATTCATTCTACTCTGGTGATGAATACCTACTGTCTAGAAAATAACTTGTGTATCTTTAAACAGCCTTGTGTGTAGTCACTGTGTATTCTTAGTTTCTCCTGTGTGAGAACTCCATTGGGACTGTACATACGCTTTGTATTTATATTACATAGTCCACATCCTACAGTCATTTTGACTAACTTTGGATCCATGGAATGCAATGCAATGCAATGCAATGTAATGTAATATGGTGCTACGTAGAGTGGTAGATGGATACCAAAACCTTCCCCTTACACCGAGAAGAAGAGGTGTCAGAATCATCCAAAACACAGGTACCCATCTACCAAACTACACGGTGACACATCCAAGAAAACTGCAATCTTACTACTCACTATGGAAAGAACCTCAAATTCTACCTTATTTCTCAAGGTGTCTAGAATCAAACCCACTCAATGGGTAAGGATAACGGCTGGAGGAAAATTTTCAGTTTTACGAACTCAATATTAAGTGAAGAAAGCAGTCTTCTGGGATGTGGCACCATGTAGATGTGGGGTTAACCGTCGTTTCGGATGACCGTATCGCCTCCATCTTCAGGGTAGAAGGAAAAATAAGAAAATCCGCAAGTAAAGAGACAGTGAGAACCGGTGCAAGCATAATAATGTTGGAAATAAACTCAGCTATGTGAGAGCAGGGAAGGAAGAGGACAGGTCTACATGGGAAATCAGTGGAGAGGGAGAGGATCCGGGACAGGAGCAAGGTTAGAGCAGGTATAGGATATTGTGTCGGGGGAGAAAGGCAAGGTTAATGGGAGGGCATTAATCCTTAAGCTGGAGGGGGGTTGCTACGTGAGTTGGTCATGAACTGTGTGGCCTTGTGGATCTGGCGTCATGTCATGGGGGGGG
>NW_019732395.1:8302-26391 GCF_002891405.2 Cryptotermes secundus | reverse complement strand
CATATTATAAGGTAAGGTTATAAAACCACCATTTAAGATCATTTTAGTGAAAGTTTCATGTTCCTATCTCATAGAATTTAAGAACAATGATGAATAAATAATTTTCGAGCAAAATTTAAATGGCCGGCTGAATATATTACCGCAGGAGCCGCGGCCGCGGAATTTAAATGACCACGTCAAAGGGTTAAGATATTAATTTTACTTTCAGAAGCATATGAACTCAAATCAAGATACTTAAGGAAATTTCAATGTTCCAACAATATTCTCATCAAAGCAGTAATTCTGAGAAATTAAAAATAAAAAAAAATGTCATTCTTACAATACAGAAAGACTATGCAGACAGTCTCTTCACATATCCTTAAGCAGGAATGCCAAAATGCATTAGCATTTCTCTTGACAGAATTATATTTCTGATAAGTTATGTAAAGTCTGGAGTAGGGAGAACTCGCTACTCTCAAATTATAAATGAGTGCATATATCTNCCCCCCCCCCCCCCAACCACACACACATGCACGTACACACAGAGAGACTGGACTCTTTCTTTCTTGCCAACATATATGTATACACTACAAAAAGCCTGTCTTAATATAGACATACAAGCCAAACCGATCACTATACTGCCCCCTCCAGTACTTCTGTATAGGCCTGGAGGTGCCTTGTCTTGACTGATAAAGTGCTGAAGTAGTGTCTTGACAAGTAATGGAGCATGTATCGAGTAGCGACCTTGCATAAGACTCCTGCAACACAGGAAGAATCCAATGTTAAGTAAAAGTGTCATTAGACAAAGCCTGCTGAACCCAATGGTGAGACTCAAAGTAATTAATTATTACTGGTCTACTGTGGCACCTATGACAACAGGTTCATAACTGAACAACTGATGTGCCAACATAGCTACACTATTGCAGAAAGGAATTAATGGTTCAGGGTGACCTACAATATCATGTTAGCATCAACAACATCAGTCAAATGTTCAAAAATGTTCAAAAGGCATTGGTGAGCACAGATAGGTAGAACAGGACTTGTTACATTTTAAAATCAGTGTAAAAATCGTGAAGAAAGATTTGGCAGAAGTCGCTTGCGTGGCAATAAAATGTTCTAAAATGAAATAGCACATTTCACTTCTGCTTTCAATTAAAATATAGAAATATCAGTACAGAATGCAATTTTATCACATAATCCTTTGATGAGATTAAATAGTTTACCTGTAAATACAGGACTTTGAAGCGGGTCGTTGTGAGAACATCTGTACAGACAGCAGCACTAGCAGGCAGTTGACAGCTTCTAAATGTAATGGGTATGTGAAGTCTCTGCATCAGAACACGATAACTTTGGCGTTAATCAACAGAAAAGAAAAGAAACAGATGCACAAATCCCTTCAGCCAATTATTTTTTAATATAATGCCACAAAAATGCCAGTTTCTTATTTTCATTTATTTCAATCTGATTTTCTAAAGTATGTGATAACAAAGTGAAAAATGGTAACACATTTTTTATGGACCAACTATGAAGTCAATAATTATCTGCAATGCAGTTGTATTTGTGTTTCTGCTGGCAGCACTGTCACTTTGCACAGCATCGCTATGCATGGTTTCTGTCTTGTTATTTCTGTGCACATCTGACAGTTCCATCATCGCTGTGTTGCTGTTAATCATAGCTGCTCCGCTTTCTGTTTGCACCAAAGAAGAGCAACATTCAGGTTTTTGTAGCTGGAAGGTGTACTGGGGGCCACAACCCATTAAAGACTTTCAGCACAATACGGGAACTGTTTTTTGCCACAATGAAGTGTCTATGAATGGACTGAAAAATTAAAAAAATGGCAGCACAAGTGTTACACATGAGGAAGGAGCCAGACGCCAATCCATGGCCACAAATGAGGACAACACTGAGCATACATGTGACATAGTGCTGTTAGACAGATCAGTGACTATTGATGAAGAGGCAAATAATCTGCAAATCAGTCATGACTCTGCCTACAAAAAAACCCACAACAGACTTGGGTTTCATAGTCTGTGCAAGATGGGTCCCAAAATGACTCACAATGCTGCATAAACAAAGATGCTTGGACATCTGCCAACAACATTTGGATTGCTATGGTAATGAACGTGATCCTTCTCAGACAGAACCATCACTAGTGATGAAACATGAATCCATCATTGTGAGCCATAGGATAAACAGCAGAGTATGGCATAGAAACATCCACATTTTCACAGCAAGGAAAAGTTCAAAAGTCAACCATCAACAGGAACACCAATACTTACACTTTTGGGGGGGGGGGCTCACAAGGCTCCAGATTCTTCTGGAAACACACGTCATACATAATAGCTCATCCTGCGTATATTCCCGATCTCGTCCCTTTTGACTATTACTTGTTTGGTCCACTCAAAGAGGCATTAAGGGGTCATTGATTCACCTCGATGGCTACAATCCAATTGTCTTAATTAAACGTAACACATCGCACAATCTAAAATAAGATGGGAACAGTAACCACATAATGAGCCATCCCTCTACATTGCTGGCATGTGGATGTGCTACCCTACTGCCAGCTACATATCCTGCTATTTCATCACTGCATATGCAGGTGTGATCTGAATTTAACAATTTATTTTAATTAATTTTGACTACATCTGTCACTGTTTTGCATTCTGTGTTTAACCTTTAACGTACGGACTTTTAAATTGCCTGCAGCTCCCTACGGCCGGAATTTAAATGGCCCTAAGTCTTTAACATTGCAAACTTTCAGAAAAAAATGCATATTTTCCGTTCTATGCAACATCGGAATATGAACTAAAAAGAACCTGAAAGACAATAAAATTTTCTACATATATACAAAAGGGCAAGTTTTACAAATGAAAATCAACTGTGAGTATTTTGTCATGAAGTGCAAAATATAATCATTATTATATACGTTATGAAATTCCAAAGGACTTACATGTTGTTTTTCTTCAACCTTGAATCGTGGTGGCGATGTAAATATGACGACACTATATACAATAATATTTGGTTCGGACTGTACACGGGTTGGACTGCATCGCTTCACAGTTTCACTCTGACGCGCGTGTCCCACTCTCGAAGCAGTCCATCACACAGCGCGACATCACACTCTACAGCGGTAAAGCGTGCTCCCGCTTTTCTTGTTTATAGAACAAACGTCTTTGTTTCCCTTTAGCTGGTCAGTGTTTTGAATGTTTCACCTCCAGTCGACTCAGTTGGGCCCCAGATGAACTTGGCCTCCCTCGAAAAACACCACTGACCGTGATATTCGCCTCATGTGATTGAAGAATCAAATCACGCACCAAAATTTCGCGGAAATTTTTGTGCGTCATTTTTCCATCACATGACTTGTGTAACAGATATTCATTGAGAACAGACATGTCTAGTAGGTGGAAGAATACTCGCAAAATTGTGATGCAAAGTAATTGCAATAGCAGTCGAAAAGTGCCAGTCCGCCACTGATACCGAAAGTCACAGTGACGAAGATGTCTTTACGCACAAAGTAACACTGGCTCAGTGTATTTATACCACTTCCGAGATACACAATAAAAATGATATAAAAGAAATACAGGAGTCTGACACTGACTTCCTAACTTTTAACAAAATATAGTAAATCCGCCACTGACGTCCTAACTGAGAATTCAACACTGCAAACCAATCCCTGAATGAGCCACACTTCCTTGAAAGCTCTGGCAGCACTGCTATGAAAGTGCTTACGAATATTTCCTCCTCTAACTTCTCAAAACAAAGCTGACCTCTATTGGCTCACCAGGTCATAAACAGTCATATCTAAACGTAAATAGTTTCGAAACCAGTACCCTGATAAACGATTTCATTGTTCAGAGCTAACAAATAAACATCTGACATGAACGTTCATGAGTTTGTTTGGGTTTCAAACCCAAGGTCAAACTGCCAGCACTCACAAAGGAAGCACGTGGCTTGTCCCTAAAAATTATAACATTCGGCCAGCTCGGGGTGCTACTTGATGCGAATAATTATAACATTCGGCCGTTAAAGGTTAAAAGTACTGTGACATGATTGGGCAAAGAGAAGGTATCCATTGTGTGGTACTGACTTCATAAATCTGCAACCGTGGCAACAGACACACTGACAACAGAAGAGCTGTTAGAATTGGTCTTCTGAGGTCCATCCCGAGACTACACAGCAAGGGCTGTAGGGAGAAGTCACAGAGAGATAGCCAGAAAACAGACAGTGATGGCTATGATGCCAAGTTGCATCTGACACTTAACTGCAAGTCAGCCATCATCCAGTGAAGACGCTATGAAGCAACAACTAGTGAAGATACAGCAGACTGAGAAGACTTAGTGTTTGCAGCAGTGGTTTTTTAAGTGTGTAGATTATCAACAGTATTATAATAACTTCTAGTTATGAGTCCTCAGTAAATCTAATTACCAAAACTGACCCCATGTCCAGCCACTAACACATGGCAATATTATTAGTTATCCCAGTTTTTTGTATCTGTATCACACAGAAAGGAATCTCAGACATGACAGCTGATATCTGGGTTGCGATTCTGACCTTGGACCTCCTGAGAGCAAACAGGGGTAAAAATAACTACACCAAGTTTACACCTTATATATTTGTGTCCCTGCTCACATACGATACAATGTACACATACAATCCCAATAAAACTGTCTTACTTATGAAAGGTGTGGTTTTTGCTGCTCTGCTTACACATAAGAAATGATATAAACTGAGCCACATTGCTAGGGTAAATTAAATTCATAAAATATCTATGCTGAACTCACTTGACAGGCACATCGACTACTATCTCTATAAGGGAGTCCAGGAACACTTCCAGCCGGTTCACATTTTCATCTTCTCGATGTTTACCTACAACAGTACTTTCTGTTACAAGGCATCTCTGTGTACTGAAGCCACATACAAATTTTCAGATCAAATGAACTTTGCCTCAAATGTGAATACTTGTATTTTATTTCATAAGTCTGGAGATTCATCCATCTTAAATTTGTGTGATCAAGAGATCGTGCTGATTATTGAATATAGAAATATATGCATACTCTCCTCTTTGTTTAATTACCTTGAAAACAGCAAGACTTATAGAAAAATGTACCAAACTTAAAATGCATTTCATTTTTCTCTATGGCTTTTATTTGAGCAGTTTTCACTCCAGTAAACCTATTGCAAGTTTCACTTGAAACACATGTAGAAATGGAAGAATATTTTCATGTACAGTTATTAAAACTGTCCAACCTAAATGGCCTGACAATTCTTTGCAAAACTTTTCAGCACCAAATTTCATAGAAATCTGCTCACCAGTTCTCAAATTGTTTCATGCACACTAATGGACTTCACAAACTTATTACTTGCAAGTCTGTAAATGATCTTAAAAAACTGAAGTGAAAGCCAGATAATCAATGCAGAGATAATGGGGAGTATAATGTATATTATGTATATTGTGAGGGGATAGCTCAATCACTACAGTGATGTGCTACGGGATGGATGGCTGGGGTTCAATTCCTGATAGAGGTGAGAGAACTTTCTCTACTCCAGAGTGACCAGACTGACTCTGGGGCTCACTCAGCCTATCCATTGGGTACCGAGGGCTGATTCCCTGGGGGTAAAGCAGCCAGCGCATGATGACCACTCACCTCCATTTAGTGCCAAGGTCAAGAACAATGGTGCTCCACACTCCCATACATATTCATGATGTGATGATTAATTAATTAAGCATAGGTTCATCTTTACCTTTACCTCCACAAAACAAAAAATTCAGTAGAACATGGAGAAAAAAGTAATCAATAATAATAATAAGAGGAGGAGGACATCAATGCTATTACTAGCTTACCATCGGCCTGCTGAAGTGGGCGAGCCTCGAACTGCCGCACCAAATCCTCTTCTTTCAAATTCTCCACGAAGAACTTGGTGACACAGCGAAGTATGAATAGCGCATTGTAAGCCTGCCAACTGAACATATTACTGAAACAAGAAAGTGTAACTGCTGTTTTGAAACCGGAAGCCAAGCAGAACATTTTAAATTCTAATCTGTGGGCCTGTTTCCTATGAGGAAAAATGGCCAAGAAAACTGTTGTCATTCTCTGTGCACATGCACCACAAATAACTCAAAGCAGTAGAGTGATCTTAACATTCGGTACACAAGTTAATCTACTGAAACCATAATTTTTAAATTAAATTTATCAGAAACTTCAGGTTAGCTAATATGTTACATACTTAGGTGGAAGCATTTCCAAAACTATGGTAAGTTAAAGTAAAGTTGTCCCTGTGCTTAATTAATTAAGCATTATGCCATGAAGAGATATCAGGGAGTGGACGTATAACTCCACCATTCATGGTCTTGGCACAAGGTGGAGGCGAGCAGTAAGTTTCATGCCCAGCTGCTTTACGCCCCATGAAAGAGCCCCTGGTACTGAATGGATAGGAGGTTGGGTAGGCCCCAATCCAGTCTATGTGCTATGGAGTACAGAAAATCTTGTCCCTGCCAGAATTTTAACCCTGGCCATCCAGCCCATGGCCAGTCACTATAAGAACTAACCTATCAGAACTCATCATTTCCAGAATTATTCAACATAAAATTGTACAGTCAACTGTAAACGTTTCTGACTTTGGACTACTGTGTTTGCAAACTTTATTCTTTTCTGGTGTGGGTTTGTCAATACTACAATAGACAACCACTTCGAAAAGTTTGTGGGCCCTGAAAAGGGCCGTTTGTTGCACCTTGCATGCACTGGTAGAAACAGCTGCCTACTGTGGTTGCTGGAGTTTCGACAGCTGCGTTAGTTGCCTGGTCGCAGGGCGTGGTCGCTAGAGACTTGCAGCAACTACGTCAGTTGCCTGGTCGCAGTGAAGAGCTGATGACTCCGATGACTGTTCGCTCTGAACTGAATGTGATCACTGGTGATTGCAAGTTTTGGACTCTGCCTTTTATACCATGCTTGATGGGCGGAGCGAAACTTGCAGTTGCGATTGTTAGTGCTGATTGGCTAGCGCACGTTATGATCTAAATGTGGGCTGGACAGAGAGTGCTGATAAATACGAGTGCTGCCAGCAATGTGATTGGTTAGCACATGTGATGACCTAGAGGTGGTTTGGACATCGAGTGCTGTATAAATATGAGCATAATGTGTGGCAATGTGATTTTGACTTAGGAGTGAGTGTTGTCTGTTAGACCGGCGAAACAGCGTGTACATATGTGGGATGTTCCCACACTGGTATTCTAGAAGAACACAACAGCATTTCAGAAAATTGGTCTGTTTCTGCCCACAGATGAACCTAGGTGGACCGCGTGATTATGACTTCTTCTTACAGATGCCAACTGAGTAGGTACCTACCTATCCTTTCACCCGAAGATGGAAATAGATGCAGTTTCTGAAACGCTGAATTATTTCAGAAAAATGAATGATAGGAAAATTTCAGAAACTCAGTAATCCCAAATACACTTCTAAAATTTCATATTTCTATCATGTCTCTGAAAAAAAAATAACTTTTCTGCATTATCCTCATTAGAGGCAGCACATATACTGACATAAAGATACAGTTCTTTCCTTATTTTCTTCATAGCCAAAGAATATCTGAGTTGCAGTATCAATTTCAGTCATCAGCATAAAGATATGTTGACTGGTATAAGTGCAACTATATCACAAAATTACAAATGCTGTTGCTACCAAAGATTATAAAAATGTGAGCATATACACAGTGAGGTCTCACAACCAAATAATTAAAATGGCATTTTTGTCCATACATGAATGCATAACTCACACATATTTCGTAACAGTACCAGCTCAATTCAGCCTCTATTGCAAAAAGCAGTACAAATTTTGTACAATCAGTGGACTGCTGCTGTTGAAAGATCAGTGATAGTTGTAAGTAGAATTAATAGTGTCTTGGACTGTTACAAAATGCAGCTCGCAGCCAAAACAGGACACATCACAGACACAGTACACACAGAAACGACTCCCATGTGGACAAACCATACTATATGCGAGTTTGAATTAAGACATATAGATGAATAATCTTAACAAGTTTTAGTATATACAAATTTTATTATAGTTGACGAATAATGTACTTTCTAAATAATTTTATGAAAGACACAAGATGGCAAATAATGTAATAGCTAAGGGTAAATAACGAACCTGAAGATGGCACTATGTTGCTGAAACATGTAGTAAGAAGTGACATATGAAATTGAGTGCACTACAAGATGGCCATTACATACATATCATGGATGAAAATCAGTGCAACAGGATGCTAAAATACAACATTACAATTTTGCGTTCCCATGCAGAATGCTAAGTCTTACTTGTCAGTCTGTGCTGAGGCAAGCAGCTCCGAGGCTCGACTAAAGAAAACATGAAGCAGTGAGCCAAAATTACCAGAATGCAGATTGTTTGCAAGTAACTGCTGACAAGTCGCATCAATCCTTTCATCTAGTGCATGATGTTCCAAACTGTCAACAGTAACACAAACTGAGTTGAACACACATGCCAGTTCACCTTGTGAACAGAAAATTGGATTCTGATCTCACTTATTCAACTGAAAACTACAAAACTTTCACTGTGTCACTAAGAAACTCACATTAAACCTCATGATCAAATTCACTTTCACTCTCTTAAAAAAAATGTAATATTAGATACTACTCCTACTTGTACGGCCATGGCTATAGGATAGCCCTACCCCTAGTGGTGATAATGTTTTCTCATCCTTGATGTTAAGAATCCATTTTATTCATGACATGATATAGTCTACCTCTATCCCTAGCCCTACCCCTCCAAGGTGTGAGGCATCGTGCTGAGGGCTGTGTGGCACTGAAGTGGAATTTATGATAATGGTCCCTTCGGGGAATCAGACAGCACCCTGTTGTATTCATGGCAACCACCCACATCCGGCACTGTGGGTGGTGACATTTTAGATACACTTTACTCATTGGATCAAAAATGGATATAACGAAAAAGAAATCTCTAAAAGAAAGAGACACTCCCTTTCAAGGGGTTCTCTATAAGAAATTATTCAGTAGTGGGCTGAGAGCCCTGATGCACCATCAAGGGGCACTGGAGCAACCAGTGAACCCACTTTTGAGGTATAAGCCTAGGGCAAGGACAAACCAGTAGTCAGAAATCTGCCTGGGTTAACATCAAGAACCCTTATCTTGTGAGTCAGCAGTTCTGACACACCACTGCAGGGGACTAGCAGTTCTAGCATACCTGCAGAAGGAGGTCTGAGGAGTAGGCAGGCTCCACCTATTGTGGACAAAAATGTCTGGAAGCACTAGGCAAGAGCTGAAAAAAGCAGTCAAGCCAGGCAGGATCTGGGGGCACCCAGTGACCAAGGAATGTAGGCATGTCTAAGATGGTGAAACCCTGGCCGGAACCCCTAAGAGGCCATGGTCTAATGGTAGTACCCCTGTGGAAAGGGTCAGACCTCCAGAAAGGCCAAGGGACATATAAGAACGTTCAACCAATATCAAGATTGATACCACCAAGGAAAACTATCCTGAAGATGAGCTATCAGAAGATGATCAAGATCATTTACATGAAGAATTGGGAAGGGTGTTTCGTGGAACTCCAAAAGGAGAACTGCCACATCTGAGGTCCTTCAGGCTGGAGGGAGCTCTCGTGTATGCGTGCGCTGACCAACAATCTGGACAGAGGCTCATTAGGGCCACTGACAATATTAGGCTGGGTTCAGGAGCCAGGCTGAAGGCTACAAATGTCAGGAACCTCCCCAAGCCTGCCAATGTGACACTCAGGAGGAAGGACAAAGTTGCCGAGAGTCCTACTGAGCTGCTGAAGTGAATTAAGTACCTTACCCCTGGGCTTCATATGGGCACTGGAGGGTGCTGGATAGGCAACCTGAGCCAAAAAGTCACAGGCTTTTCCTTTTTATGGACTGGGACTCCCTTAAAGCCATCAAGGTCTGGAATAAGATTTTCACAGGACTCACTAAGAGGACTGTTAAAGTAGTGAGAGAAACTGAAGAAGGGCCCAAGCCCTGCAGTGAGCCCAGCATCCTCAGGATCTGTCTTCATGGAGGAATGGTCTGTTACGTTCACCCCCTCCAGAACTAAGACTGCCGAAAGGAGGAGGGCAACAAGGGCTGTGGGGGAAATACCTGCAACTACAACCCTGCTCCAGTAGATTCAGAGCCTCCTTCAAAGAGAACCTGGTCTTCTGAGGAAGGAGAAGGGTAGGAGGGGACAGAAAAAGACCCTCTTCCCAACAAAATGGGTAAGGAGGCATATGGGGGGAAAACCTAACATCAATATGGATATTAACTTACACCACAGCAAAACAGATACAACAGTTCTAAGCCAGCAGCTCGCTAAGGGAATGACAGATGTGGCACTTATTCGAGAACCTTGGACTCTTAGGGGTGAAATATGAGTCTTAACCCTCTCAGGTGGAACAATTTTTTCTGCTGCACCCGATGGTACTGCAAGGTCCTATATTTATGGCAGGAATCACATTAATGCTCTACCTTTGTTGGAGCTCTGTTCTAGGGATGCAACAACAGTGAGGATGGTGTACAGATGTGGAGGGAGTTCTGAGGAGCTCATTATCACCTCAGCATACATTCCATATGATTCAGACAAACTACCGCCAACTAAGCAACTGTAGGACATCACTGACTACTTCAGTAGGAAAAAGCAACTCATCATTGGGTGTGATGCCCATGCACACCACATATTAAAGTGGAAGACTGACACCAATCCCAAAGGAGGAAGCTTCATGGAATATCTGGTGAGTTTGAACATGAATATTCATAATCAAGGTAACAAACCTACCTTTGTAGTTTGCAGTAGGAAGGACGTTCTTGACTTGAAACAAGGGACCAATAAAATAGGAAAACTGGTATGTAACTGGCATCAATCTGACCAGCCATCTTGGTCAGACCACAGATATATATGCTTTCAAAGAGGTAACATAGCTACAACTAGAGTTGCATCATCTTATCCTATCAGAATAACTATCCAGCCAGGACCACTCACTCACCAAGAAAAAGTACCTTGATGGAATAAATAGCTGAGTGGGCTCATAGTCAAAACAAGGATATTTAATACAGTTCAAAGGACGTCATTTGGACCCCTACAAGGAAGCCCTTACCTGTTACAACAAAGAAATTAGGAAAGCCATAAGGTCTTCATGGAGCAGGTATTGCCAGGAGATCACTGTTGTGTGAGGCATTGCCTGACTCATGAAGATCATGGCAAAACAGGAAACTAACAAGGTTAGCATTATTAATCTCCCTGATGGGCAGTGCACTCAGACTGAAAGGGAGACTCTGAAAGATCTATCCAGAGTTCACTTTTGTGAATGAGTGGTGACTGATGATTCAAATGCTGAGTGGGGACAGCAGAACCTGGACATATGCAAAAGAAGAATGAACAGGGGAGACTGGAACCTCGCCAGGAATGCAATGCAGCAATCTGAAATTGGAAGGCATTACATTCCTTTAAACCCTTTAAATGAGTGGGAAGAGATGAAACTGTACCAGCACTTTTGCAGCAGGGGATGGATCATCTACTCCCATACCTGTGCCACATATTTAGAGCCTGCCTGGCATGTGGATATATCCATATGGCTTGCAGACAGGTTAGAGCAACATTCATATCAAAGCCTAGGAAGTCTGATTATATTGAGGCTAAGGCTTATTGTCCCCTCATCCTGTTGTTTTTCCTTTTGAAGATGACGGAGAAGTTGGTGGATAGACATGTTAGGGGCAGTGTGTTGAAGGAGTATGTTCTGCATCAAAACCAACATGCTTACCACCACCGGAACTGCATTTCACAATGTGGCAACACACATAGAAAGTGCAACTGACTACAAGGAATTAGCCCTCAGAGCATTTCTTGATAGATAGGGAGCTTCTGATGGAACTTCACAAGCTGCTCGAAGGCATGGTATGGAACCCACTACTTGTAGGTGGATCTGTACAATACTGGAAAACAGGAATATAATAACCACTGTGTCAGGAAAAACTTGATGGCGTCCATGACTAGTGGATAACTGCAGGGTGGCATGCTTTGCCTCTTTTGTGGAGCCTGGTTGTGGATGAACTGTGTCTGAGGTCTTACAAACAGCCCTAGGCACAGTCCAACAGTGACGTGACAGGACAAATTTGTTCATCAACCCAAATAAGATGACAATAATATTTTGAATTGTTTCATTTTGGTCCGTTACACTACCAATCACAAAGTTGCTGTGTGCAGTTGTGCAGTACACAGCACACAGCACACAGGAACATATCAAACCATAAGCCACAACCTCAAGCTGACGTCTCCCATCTTCGGGATGAATTAACAAGGAGGAGTTCAGCATTTTATGCCAAATATTTTAACATTTTAGCATTTTAACTTAAAATAGGTTAGGATGAAAAGTGAGAACTTGAGAGTGTACTCAACTATCTTAGCATGTTTTGTGCTTTTACACGTCAACATATCGTAGCAACGTCCGCACGACAAACATAATTGTGAACATCAAAAACAGCGACAGTGTTTCCATAATTATAGCAAGTGCCTCTAATGATGGTTGTGTCAAACCGAAACATGTAAGGCAGAAATAATAATAAAAAAGTGACCTACAAATTGTTACACTCGACGGACTTTCTATTAACTTTATGACAATAATACTTTTCCACTAGGAACAAGGACATTATAGGACTCAATGAACCAAACCTCTTCGAAACTATCCAGTTGTCCAGTGAGGTTAAGTACCTTAGACCCACCTTTGACAAAGGGGTGACATGGAAAAAGAAGCTGGAAAACATAACCAACAAGGCCTATAGAGCCTTTTGGACCTGCAGAAGCATGTCTGGGTGAACATGGGGCCTGAGACCAAAGGAGATATACAGGACACACATTGTGGTCAAGACCCATAGTTACCTATTCTGCCACTGTGTGGTGGCCTAGGATCAAATAAGAGCTGAACTTATCAAATTGCAAAGGATGGCCTGCTTGGGTATTACTGGAGCAATGATGACTGCTCCAATGGCTATAATCGAGGTTCTCATTTCACTCCCCTCCTCCCCCACACTTGCAGTAGGACGCTGAGGCTAGAGCAGAAATTTATTGACTCTACTGCAGTGATCAATGAAAACCAAAATCTCAAGGTTTCGGACATGCACACATGACTCAGGGCATGAATGAAGAACCCATTCTACCATCAGATAAATAAATGTTTAGAATAAAAGTTGTTCGGTTTCGAAGTGGACACACTTTACAGTTCACAGTTTGTTTATAATATTTTTGTTAATGAGATATTAAGGTCACTAGCACTTTTTTAAATGACATCCTATATTTCTTACTTGACAAACCCATAAAACGAACTTGATTTACCATATAAGAGAATTATTCAACTAGTAACAGTTTCGTGACTCCTGGATTGAGTTACTGACATTCTATAAAATGTAATTTTAAAGTACTTTTCAGTTAAAATAACAGATGCAAATCATACTTCTTAACAAGAAATGGAAAATCATAATCAACCACAATATTATAAACTGATATTATAAGTTTAATAATACATGTTAACCTACACGAAAGTAAGTCATGACACTGCTACATAAGTGAATATAAGAGTTCATATCTGTACCTGGTCGCTGGAGGTGTGAAAGAAAATGATAAAAACCTATTCCAAAACGGTTCATTCGGCGACATATGCTCTTTCTTGGCAAATTTTTCGAGGTATTCGTTGGAAGCAAGGTCCCCATGTCGACTTGAAGAAGTTCCCATTCTTTCGTTACCATTCAACGCGACATGCACCTAAAAATGAAATACATATATCGAACACATAACCTCTCAACGTGACATTTGCCCGAAACTATTTAGAAACGTGGCTATGTATTACAAAGAAAATTTTCAAATGACCTTCGCTCCTCTTTCTCCCACAAATCAACTTAAATGGTAATTAAATAAACACTAATCGTCAATCAATAACTACATTTGCAGACCAGACTCCCAAACCTACGCCCACATCGCTTTTTGTTGTAACTAAAAGATGTGCGATAAACTGCGTTCATGCAGATAAAGTAACTGGATTTTCAGTTCATTAATATTTAATGCATTCGGTTTATTTACAACGATACTAAGCAGAACTTTTAGTTTGAACTGCCCACCTTGTGTTATAAGGAATGACGGCTATAAATATTTCAAAATTGGCTGATTAAATTATTCCTAACTTCAAATTAAGGGTTGATATTTTTTTATACCTCTTAAACTCCGTGATAAGAACTACTGCCATCTACAACGGAACTGAGAAATGTATCTGAATTTGAAACGATTTGAAAACAGTCCATTGGTGGTTGCTAACGTTGCTAACGTTGTTAGTTGTCAGGTTGTTAGCGTCGTTAGGGTCGTTAGTCGTTAGTGTTATTACAGGTTAACCGGTTACTACGTCTGTTACCGGTCACAGAAGTACCGGCTGCTACTTTTACTAGCAGGTTAGTAGTAGGGTTATTAGCGTTGCTGTCTCTAGAACAGAATTTTGGATTGTTGTACATTTAAACAGTGTAAGTAATATGTGTTAAGCGTTAAGCTGCTTAACAGCTCTGAATTGTTATCAGTCGTAAGTGCATCAGGTCTAAGTACACATTCTTGTTTAACCAAAATGTACGTTGTTGCATTGAATGTTCGTCCCTGGTACTTATAATTAACTGCAGAATTAATTGTTTTCAAAGGAAGATGACTTTTTTTTTACAGTGCAGTAGAATTCATATTCACTTGTTTTATCCGTTTGATTGAAATATTGCTGCTGATAATGAGACGTTTTCTGTGTATTTATAGCTGATTGAGCCCATTGGTTCTAATCCTTTCTTTTACCATTATTTTTCCGTCACCAGAGTGTTAGTATAGTTACACTGTATGCCCTGTTTAGTAGCCGAGCGGTATGAGGCATGTACTGTCTTCGATACCTTGGAAACCGGGATCGTGGGTTCGAATCCCACTCAGGGCATGGATGTTTAGTTTGTGTGAGCGTTTTTCTGTGTTTGTGTACAGGTAGAGGCCTTGCGACAAGCTGATCACCCGCCCAAGGAGTCCTACCGAATGTCTAAGATCTAGAAAAACTGAAGTGAACGGAGAAGTTCATGGAGGTAGGCCTAGGCCCACTGGGGCTGTAGTGCCAAGGAAGAAAAAATGCCGTGTTAAGTACTACATGTTTTGTCCTTTTCCTTGCCCAGCCATAGGTAAGTACAGTATTTCTTACATTCAACCTTATCTCTGGTGTGCTAATCCTCCATGTGTTGGCCAATGAATGCAGAATGGGAGTGTTTATTTTCAGTATTTATAAAATGTTAAAGTTTTTGATGAAGGTGTATTAATACAGGTATTATGTTTTTGGACATTATCCATCATACTTTTCTTTTGTTTGAAACACACTGTTCCAGAGACCTGATTCTGCCTCCATCTTGAGGCAAAACCTACTGAGTTGGGACCAGTTGATAGACCTAGTCCATATCTCTGGACACCAGCACCAGGTGATCAGGTCTTTATCTGAAAATGGAAACAGAATCCAGTCTTGAAACATAATGTTTTAAATAAGACATAGGATGATTGATAATGTTCAAAAACACAATAATTTTTTCTGCTTCTGTATTTTCTTTGGCCATTAGCAGGTATGTGCAGCTCTTCTTACATTGACCTTCTCTGGTCTGGTGGTCCACTCTACATTTTTCCATTGTTTACAGAATAGGAGTGTTTATTTTAACTTCATATGTTTTATGTAATGCAACTTTTGTATAAGGTGATTTAATGAAGTCTTATATTATTAACATTCAAATTAAAATATTAACATATTAAATGTAAGAATACTGAAGCACTGAAGGTTTGTAATATGCTTGACATGTCTGTGTATCCCTTTCTGGGGAATTCAGGCAGTGTGCTCTGTCTTGTTTTCGGTGTTGTGGAATTTGTTCTCTGTGTGATCCGAACCTGTATGTTGGAGGAGTGCACATGTGTATGTTGTTTCTTAGCTGGTGCTGCTGTTCTAGTTATGTATTTCGTTGGTCTGTATGTATGGAATGTTTTGTTTTCATGTGTTGTTTTTATTCTTGTGCTTTGATCTTACATATGGTTTTCTGTTGTTATTTACCTATATGCTGTACAGGGGCAATCCATGCATTTGCATATGTTGTATGACAGGCTACTTTCTCTTCTCTGTATTGTAATGTTGAGCAAATTGCAAATTAATTTTGTTGTTTTGCTCCTTTTCCATGTTAAGTTGTAAGTTTGGTTGGATGTTGTTGAATTCTTAGTGTAAGATTTGTGTCAGTAAGTTTTTTGTTGCATATTATTAATTTGTCATTTACGTATTTTAATGGTGCCTATTATTTTGTTGTATGTGTAGTTGTACTCTAGGAATTGTAAGAATATTTTGGTTAGGATATGATTGAGGAGGATGGTGCTCCCATTGCCAGCCCTTCATCTTGTTTGTAATCCTTGAGGATTCCACTGAAGCATGCCCTTTGATGGCCGTTCATTATCCTTTCTCAGAATGTGGCTGAGCAATAAGTATACAATATTCCACCTCAGAAACAAATGTTTACATGTATACAATTAACTATGTGATTTTAAGGTGAAAGTATTAATGTAGGATTTGAGGTTTTCACAGCGGTGACTATGAAGAGTACCATATTCTGGGATGGGGCCCTGTGTATATCTTGTGTGACTCGACATTTTGGAGGAATGTACTGCCTCCATCTTCATTACCATCATCATCATCATCACGGGCATACAGCCCTTTGTGAGCCCTGGCCTTCCTCAGGATTGCACGCCATTCTTCTCCATTCGATGCTACATTCCTCCAGTTCTTTACACCCAAAATTCTTATGTCCTACCACACACATTCTTCCCATCTTAATCTTGGTCTTTCCACTCTCCTATTTCCTTCTGGTTTAGTATTAAGCATTTTCTTGATGGTTCTGTTCTTGCTGGCATGTATTATGTGTCCAGCCCATTCAAGCCTTTTCACCTTTATAAATCCAGTAATGTCTGGTTCATTAAATAGTTTGTATAGCTCATGGTTATACCTCTTCCTCCATATTCCATGTTCTTTCACTGGTCCAAAGATACATCTTAAGATTCTCCTTTCAAATATACTTAACAGTCTTTCATCTGATCTTGACAGTGGCCAGGTATCAGAGGCATAAGATAGCACTGATCTTATAAGTACTGTATACATCATAGTTTTGGTTTTCCTGGGCATTAGCTTGGATTTCAGGTGTTTCCTAAGGCCATGGAGACATTTATTTATTGCAAGTACACGCTTTTTTATTTAATCACTGATATCATTTTTACAGTTAACTTCTGATCCAAGGTAAGTGAAACTACATATGACCTCAAATTTATATGAGCCAGTTTTAATATATGTAGGTCCATTAGCACAGTCTTTCTTGGTTACCAGCATGTACTTTGTTTTATTTTGGTTAATTTGTAGATTAATCTTTTTTGCTGCTCTTTCCAAATTAAGAAAAGCTTCTTTCATAGATTTTTGTGTTCTACCAGTTATATCAATATCATCTGCAAATGCCAAAATTTGAACTGACTTGTAGAATATAGTTCCCCTTGTGTTGATGCGTGCATATCTAACTACCTTCTCTAATGCTATATTAGGCAGGCTAGGGAATCCCCTTGTCAAACTCCATTTCTAGTTATTATAGGGCTGGACAGCATATTCTGAGTCTTAATTTAGCATGTCTTTCCCATAGTGGCTTTGACTAAGGCGATTAATTTCTGTGGAATGTGCATCTCTTCCATTGCCAGAAAAAGACTATCTCTATCTATGGAGTCATAGGCTGATCGGAAGTCAATGAAAAGATGATGTGTTTCAATTTGGAATTCATTACACTTTTCAAGGACCTGCTGAATAGTGAAAATCTGATCGTTAGTTGATCTTCCTTGATGAAACCCACATTGGTAATCCCCAATTATGCCTTCCACAAAGGGAGAGAGTCTGTTAAATAGAATGTTGGAAAATATTTTATATGCTATGCACAACAGACTAATTCTTTTATAATTAGAGCATACCATGACATCGCCTTTCTTATGGATAGGGCATACAATACTTAGGTTCCATTCCTCTGGGATTATTTCAGTTATCCATATCTTA
>NW_019732395.1:6490-8276 GCF_002891405.2 Cryptotermes secundus | reverse complement strand
TTCTTTATCTCTTCATAAGGTTGTAGGTTGACAGTCCTTTCGACTCTTGTTTAGTTTTTGATAAAACGCTCTAATTTCGTTTGAACTTCTTAAATGCTCCAATTCAATCAGTTCTTGTTTATCAAATTAATTTTTCTTCTTTTTATGCAATCTTTTTTCTTCTCGCTTCATGGTATTCTTCCACGGCCCCTCGAGTATGGTTCCTTTGCTGCATTCTCTTATATGCCTGGTTTTTTTTATTCGTCACTTGCTCACATTCTCCATCAAACCAATTCTTATACTTTATCCTTTCCATTCTTCCTGAGACTGCACCAGCAGCATTTATAATAACATCTCTGAGGCCCCTCCAAGCTTCACTGACATCCTCACTATCAGATAGACCTGCCAGGCATTCACAAATTAATCCAGTATATCTGGTTGCAACTCCTTGTTCCACCAATTTTCCACAATTCAGTTTCTTAGCCTGGGATCCATGTATCTTCCTTGCATTAGATATTCACCTTCTAATCTTTGATATCATTAAGTAATGATGAGAGTCAGTGTTGGCTCCCCTGTAGCTCCTGACATCCATCAGATCTGAACAATGCCTTACATCTATTAGGATGTGATCAATTTGGTTAAAAACATTTCCATCAGGGGATTTCCACGTTTGTTTATGTATATCCTTATGATTAAACATTGTACTACCTATTACAGTCAACTCTCGATTATCCGGGATAATGGTGGGGATGGAAATGACGATTAATCAAAAACCCGGTTAAGACAAATTTTATTAAAAGTAGTACTGTAATACTGTACCTTCATAATACTATTGGCCTACTTGTATTTAAATTTATTCAACCTCAGTTTTATGTCATCTCATGGCCTATTTAATACTTTTTTTTACATTACACTGAAGTATGAATTAGTTATTTCAATCACAGTCTTCAACAACATCCAACACTTTTTACAAATATTCACACTTAACACTTGAACAAATTTAATATTGTCGTTTACTTTTTCGCGGCATTTTCGTTTTTTCTGTTGAATACTTAACACAACACGCTTCCTTTTACACTCTGACATTTTGCTAACGCACTTGAAGATCGATACAAAGAAACTAACTGGGGCGATGTATCTGTCCTTGAATCTTTCCACAAATCCTTGCATTCTTTCACCCCTACCCTAGAACATTGTGTTAGCATAACGGGACCAAAGAATGCAGAGCTCGGTTCACACTAGTGCGAAAATCGTGTTACAGCTCACCATGTGAAACAAAAGTGAATGAATATTAAACAACATATAAGCCCCAAAAAAGCCTCAGTATCCCCAGTTAAGCCACAAACCGGTTAAACGAGAGTTGACTGTACCATGTTACTTGAGGACGCAAAATTTATTAATCTCATCCCATTATCATTTGACTTGTTATGTAGGCTATGTTTTCCAATAACCAATCTATACAGGGTGTCCCAGGAGGAATGGACCAAACTTCGGGAGGGTGTTCCTTATGTTAAAGTATGCCGATATAACCCAAAACACCTATGTCCAAAGTTGAACGGTTACGGAGATAATGGCCCGAGAAAAGTGTGGTCTTCTTGCAGGTCCACGCACTATACGTATCTGTCAGCTGAGACCCTTATCTGTTTGTCCTTGAGTGCTGTGAGTCACTAGCCGTCAGCTCATGCGCTACCTACCAGACCCTACAGATTACGTTGCAGCGGGGTCGTGAATTAGTTGTGTGATGAGTTGCTGAAATGCCTCTTGTGTTTTCACACATGGAATATTGTGATATGCATTTTGTGTGTGG
>NW_019732395.1:0-6362 GCF_002891405.2 Cryptotermes secundus | reverse complement strand
GACATTGCGTGATACTGGTTCTCTTGCAAGTGTTTCTGTGCACTCTGAAAGGCAGGATGTACGAATGATAGACACACGAGAGCACATTCTTGATATTGTTCAGTGAAGTCCGCATCTGTCACTCATAGAATCGCCTCTCGCATCGGCGTATCACGTATTCAGGTGTGGCGAACTTTACATGATGAAGAGTTATTCTTACCATGATCAAATGGTACATCTGGAACCAGGCGACCATGCACAGCGTATGGATTTGTGCCACTGGATAAAAAGCTCATCCCGAACTGTTAAGCGTGATTTTATTCAGTGATGAGGCGTCTTTTACCCTGGATGGTGTAAATAATTTACGAAATGTGCATACGTGGTTCCATATTAATCCACATGAGATAATGGAAACGAAATTCCAAAAAGAGATTTTCGGTGAATGTACGTTTACAGTTAGTGGTCGGGTTATAGCGCAGCCATATTACGTCATCGCTCACCGGTCATGTGTCATGTATAGTGCTTGGAATCCCTAAGGACAATTATGACATGGCAAGCGAGTATTTCGTACTTCAATTTTATGGCTTCATGTCACTCACAAGTTAGTTTGATGTTACGTACATTATTAACATTACAGAATCCACATATTCCTGCCAGTTTTAATATGTATTTTGTAATCAACAAGTGTGTAACGCCGGTCAAAGTTTGACACTTCTCTGGCCATTATCTCCGTAACCGTTCAACTTTGGACATAGGTGTTTTGGGTTATATCGGCATACTTTAACATAAGGAACACCCTCCCGAAGTTTGGCACATTCCTCCTGGGACACCCTGTATACATCCTCATTCCCCACTTTGGCATTCATGTCCCCTATGATTATTTTACAATCCCTTTTTGGACATTCACCATATATTTCATCCAATTCATCATAAAAGGAGTCTTTCTCCGCATCACTTTTATCTTCAGTTGGGGCATGTGCACAAATAAGGCTATAGTTAAAAAACTTTCCCTTAATTTGTAGCCTACATGTTCTGTGAGATTTTGCCTGGAAGTCTAAAATAAGATGCTTCCTTTTTTTATTAACAATAAAACCTGTTCCAAATATGTGACTCTTCTTCTAACTATAGAATACAACATGATCCTTCTTTTCCATGACTCCTTTACCCAACCACCTCAGTTCTTGTGTAGCAGTGATATCTAGTTTATAGCTATCTAGTTGTTCAAGTAGCATTTTTAGTGCTCCGGCTCTGTAAAGAGATAATACATTCCAAGATCCAATTCTCAAATCCTTTATACATTTTCCAGGTCATCTTGAATATGTCCATCTGGCTACTCTTTCCTCGGATTTCTGAACAATTTAGTTTTTACAGTTGAGGTTGTTAGCCTCATGCCCAACCCCCATCCTGGAGGACCAGGTCCAGACCTTTCTGTCTGGCTCCTACCCCTTGACCTATCTGGCATGGGTGGCCTAACCAGTAGCTATGCTACCGCCGGCATAGCTCTCAGGGTCTCAGCAGCTCACAAACCCCACCACCACGATAAGGTGGAGATACTATTGGTGGGGGTAGAAAAATGTGTGAGTTAGAAACCAGCGTGAGCAACTATATAAGAACAGAGGGAGGGAGGGTGGACCACGTGGGAGATCAATAGAGGAGATGAGTAGGTGTTATATTTTAGCGTCCTGTTGCACTGATTTATGTCCATGATTTATTCCAGCCGTCTTACAGTGCATACACTCATCCACTTCACTCTTCACTCCCGCACTACATGTTTCGGCACAAAGGTGCCATCTTCAGGTGCTTTTTGATTTACGTTAAACTACTTCACTGCATGCCTTGCCATCTTCATACTAAAATAACTAAAATATATGTTCATCATATATATTGATAAATATTAAATATTAAAAATATTAAAACTGTTCAGGATTTTTTATCCCTACGTCGCATCTCAATACGCGAGTCACACCTATCCTCTTCTATCGGAGCACTTTTCCTACTTTCATGTGTGTATTGTTCTTTGTGTTGTGTCTTGCTCCTGTGACTTCGCGTGATGACGTAGGGATAAAAAATCCTGAACAGTTTTAATATTTAATATTTATCAATATATATGATGAACATATATTTTAGTTATTTTAGTATGAAGATGGCAAGGAATGCAGTGAAGTAGTTTAACGTAAATCAATAAGCACCTGAAGATGGCACCTTTGTGCCGAAACATGTAGTGCGGGAGTGAAGAGTGAAGTGGATGAGTGTATGCACTGTAAGACGGCTGGAATAAATCATGGAGATGAGTAGGGTCAGTAGAGAGCAGGTAGGAAGACAGGTGAGCAGGTGGAGGAAATGCCAGGGCATCCAGACAAGTCAGCTGTGGCTGAACACACGTCAGTTTGAGACTGCATTCAATTTCACAATACAATCATCCTCAGAACTAAGACCCAATACATGGATCCCATTGTTAGGGAGGCCATTGAGATTAAGCTCCATCTCAACAGTATGAACAGAGAGGTTGGTTTTTGTCTCAGCAAGTCATGGAAGCCCCTCATCTGCTCCCTCAAGAAACCTCCTAAACATGATGCCAGATCTACAAGGCTACGCAGGTCAGTACACGCTCAGCAGCTCTAGCCCTGATGCCACTGGGTCAATGCTCACTCACTAGCCCTGGCTTTATCCACACTCCACTGTTCGCCCACCTTCTTACATGAACTCTACTGACCCTACCCCCCTCTCTATTGATTTCCCATGTGGCCCACCCTCCCTCTCATTCTTACATTGCTGGGTGTTTTAGACTGGTGGCTCAGTCTGCTAGCCACCTGCTCATGCTGGTTCCTTGCTTGTCGGTTTTTCTACCCTGAAGATGGAGGCGTTATGTTCCTCCAAAACATTAGTTCATACATCATCTACACAGCACCAAAACCCAGAAGACAGCATTCTGCATTGAATGCATTTATGCCATCATATTCAGTTAATTTATTAATCTCTGGCTTAGAGGTCCGGGTTCGATTCCCTGCACTACCAGATTTTCTGAGAAGTAGTGGGTCTGGAACAGGGTCCACTAAGCCCTGTGAGGATAATTGAGCAGCTATTTCAAGGAAATAGCTTCGGTCTAGAAAACCGAAATTAACGACCGTGGGATTCATTGCGCTGACCTCGCGGCACCCTCTATCCGCTAAAGTTGGCACTAACTTTGCCGACAAGCTGCGGTTGCTTGGTTGGTATAGTTGGCTTGCGAACTAAAACCATGGAGTTTGTTTGTATGAAGGTTTATTTTACTGTGATAATTCACTTTTTGTACACTATCCATTGTAGTGTTTTCTTATTTAAAACAATGTTTCAGAGACTGGAATCTTCCTCTGTCCTCAGATAGAAAGCCTACTCAAATGAGCCATATAAATGGGCATAAATAGGAAAAGTCCAGTCTCCATAACGCTGCTTTAAAAAATTATCTCAGCACAGAGGTAGAGTCCAGTCTCCAATTAGTTGAAGGAATTAAAAAAAACAGGACGACGGATGATGTCCAAAATGTTAATGACTGTTTTAATATACTATAGTCACAAATTTCTAATTTCATTTTTGGTCTCTGAGTCAGGATATTGTGTGACAAAATTACAATTTCTTATTGCACATATTTATTTTCCTAGACATAACCTGAAATCAGACACGGAGAAAGGCCAGTCACACAGAGAAGGCGCCACTACATCAACCTCCCGGAGGAAGAAGAAGAAGAGGAAATGGCAGGATTTACGTGTTCAAGTATTGAAGAATAACATGCTGGAGCATTTTCATTCCGAAGAAGCAGCTTCTGGTGCATACAAGAGTTCACCTGTCAAACCAGGGCCCAACACCGGTGCTGCCCTCACTGTGGTTTCCAAGTGGGCTAGAGATGCAGACAATGATCTTCAAGCCCTGATCTTGTGCAAAAGAGGCTGCTGAAGCCCCAGTAGTGATTCTTGAAGAGATGAGAGAGACACCACAAAAGGGGTATCATTATTCCTCTGAGAAAGAAACAAGCAGAAGGAGAAGCACAGATGCTGCAGGTGGCCCTGCTCTAAAGAGAAGAAAACTGATGCTCCTCGCTTCCATCTTATGAGAAGATCCCGAAGCACTTGGCAGTACCACCAGCAGGCGATGTTCACATTTACCAAAAAATGAAGAAGAAATAATTTCAGATGACAAGGACTGTGTCCTGGTTTTGCATAGAGATGAAGATCTTCTGATGGAGATGGATGACTTACTAAATCATTTTACATTGTAAATATCTAGCTATGTAAACAAAAACCAGAAGTCACTATGTATTAAGTTGTTTTAAGTTAATAAATGTCTAATTGTTTTGTAAACATAAACCAGAGCCCATTAATTTTTTTGGAACACTCCAATGTGTCAGAGCAAGTTGGAAGTGCCATGATCCAAGGAAATGTTGTCCCTGTGCTTAATTACACGTACTTAAGTACTATGCCATAGAGACATATGTGGGAGTGGAGGCATAGTTCCACCATTCTTGACTTCGGCACTAGATGGAGATGGGTGGTCATGGTGTCATTATATAAGTCTATCAGTTACTAGAGAACATACCTGTTCCTTGCCTGGCATATATTTTCTTCCCTGTGCCACAATATACTGTAGCACGTGGACGCATTGCCTGTAAACAACGGCTGTTGCTAGGTAATGGCTGCAAGAGATTCCTAACACACACCAATGCAGTGTATGTGACAGCAACCTGATGCAACAGTAGAAGAGCTGTTGGGAGAGGTGTTATAAGCAAGAGAAGTCTTAGAATTTAGTTAGTTTTCAGACAGTTGCAGGCCAGTTAGGACATGAACATGGAAATTGAGGGATCTTTGGCGTTGAAAACTCACCAGATGACTGGTGAAGACACAGCAGAGCGAGAAGACTTAGTATGTGCTATAGTGAACTGCTGATTGTATGAATTAGCGATAGCACTACAGTTACTGTTGGATATGATCTGTAAGTGTTGAATAAATCCAGTTACCAGTCCAAACCCTGTCTATAGTCACCATCATGTGACAATATTATATTAGCTGGAACTTTAAAGGAATATCATTCAAAATACGAAATTAAAATATGCTCATGTAATTACAAGAAAGGCAGCATTTGAAATGCATCCAGAAATTATATTTTGATACTTGCACTTTATTTTAATAGCCATGTCTACTACACCTGCTGACAAGAGTAGAGAGTAAATTTGAAAATGGCCTGAAAATTTATATATAAACTGTACTTAGCATTCTGTTTATATGCTATGATTTAAAACAAAGTTGTGCAGACACAAGACAGGGCCTGTAAGTTTAATAACTCTTACACATCAAAATATTTTTCAAGTACTGATATATCCTCTAAGGATCTTTTGACAAATATACATAAGTCACTATTTTTTCTATATTTTACCTGTAGAACTGATTTACTACATCAACTGACATTAAAACATTGGAATATTCAAAGGACCCAGTATGAGTGTACTCAGTGTCAGTGTGAAAGAAGAAATAGCAGGCAGTACGTATGTTTGGTGTTGAGCTACTGGACATGCCAGATACACGAGTATAACTTTGGTTGGCAGTGTTGTGGTTGTATAAGAAGCAGGAGGTACACCATGTACAGAGGCAGAACTTCCGACGGGATTTACCCAAATTCTTTAAGAGCAAATTGCATGACTAATGTTTCAATGGCACCAGGAAATATAAAAGTGTGTGTGTGTTTTTTTTTTTTCTTTTCTTTCAATTTCCTCGGGCAGTGGACACTACTCATGTTAGTTCCTTGTCTTTCTAAAACATTAAAAAATGCAATATACAATAGTGTATAAAATTTGTTATAAATTAAAAAAATAATACCAGGAATTATTGGAAGTATTACTTGCTTATTTTCTTTTCACTGCAGTTTAGTATCTGATGCAATAAGTGGAAAAACCTTTAGTATGTATGCATAATGAACCCAGTGAAATAATATTAGAAACTGGATTTTTGTAGAACTGAAATTGTGCAAGTAATAATTCAGTTTAGAATAGAAAAGTTGTTGCCAGATCCCAAACTCAGGTAAAGACAAGCTTAGTAATGCTACTATTGGAAAAAATTGAAATGCAGCTGCAGGAAATACAAATTGGAATGCCGATTAGTCTAACATGGAAGCAGGATGCAACAATAATCTCAGCTGATGATCAGGGAATAGCCAGTGTAGTGTTGCAAACTATTCCCCCTAGAAGATGTCGGAAGATCCCAAGTATGAGAAGTGAGGATGTTTTATGGGAATGATTCAAAATGGAAACAACAGTCAGCAGAATTCTCTTGTCATATATCATCAAAATATAAGAAGCATTAGAAATACAAAATAAGAATTAGCTATTTTTTAAATGATGTATATAATAATCCTGATAT
>NW_019732394.1:239453-255944 GCF_002891405.2 Cryptotermes secundus | reverse complement strand
GTAAAGTCAAGTCTCGCCAATTCAAATAAAATCAGGCCAAGTCACACGTAATCACGACAAGTCACGTAAAGTCACGCTAACTCACGTCATGTCAAATCACGTCACCTCACCTCACCACACCGCAATTCACCTCACCTCACCTAATTTAGGTGAAGGGACGTGTACCGCTCAGTAACTGATTGATGAGCACATGTCTACTGCGCAAATCTAACCTACCCTAACCTAACCGAACCTAACCTAACTTGACGTAACCTAACCTAACGTAACCTAACTTAGCCTAGACTCATCTATCCTGGTCTCACTTCGACTCACGTCAAGTTAGTTCAGGCCACGTAACGTCACGCTTTGTAACGTTCAATCACTCCAAGTCACGCATTATAACGTCAAGTCACGCATTTTAACGTCAAGTCACGCAAAGTTACGCTAAGGCACGTCAAATCACGCCAAGTCACCCGTAATGACGTCATGTCACGTCAAGCAACGTCAAGTCACGCCAATTCTAGTCAAATCAGGCCATGTCACGCGTAATCACAAGTCACGCAATGTCACGCCAATTCACGTCTTGTCACCACACCGAAATTTACCTCACCTCTCCTAATTTAAGAGAAGGGTCGTGTACGGCTCAGTTACTCATTGATGCGCACATGTCTACTGCGCAAAAGTAACCTATCCTAGCCAAACATAACTTAAAACCTAACCTAACCTAACTTGACGTAACGTAACGTAACCTATCTTGACGTAACCTATCCTAACCTAGCCTAGCCTCGCCAGGTCTCACTTCGCCTCAAGTCAAGTTAGGTCAGGCAACGTAAAGTCACGCTTTGTAACGTCATATCAACCAAGTCACGCATTATCACATCAAGTCACTTCAAATGAAGCCAAGTCACGCGTAATGACATTATGTCAAGCCAGGTAAAGTCAAGTCTTGCCAATTCAAGTAAAGTCAGGCCAAGTCACGTGTAATCACAAGTCACGCAAAGTCACGTCATGTCAAATCACGTCACCTCACCTCACCACACCGAAATTCACCTCACCTCACCTAATTTAAGTGAAGGGACGTGTACTGCTCTGTAACTAATTGATGAGCACATGTCTACTGCGCAAATCTAACCTACCCTAAGCTAACCTAAATTAACCTAACCTAACCTAAGTTGACGTAACCTAACCTAACCTAACTTGACGTAACCTAACCTAACCTAACTTAGCCTAGGCTCACCTAGCCTGGTCTCACTTCGCCTCACGTCAAGTTATTTCAGGCCACGTGAAGTCACGCTTTGTAACGTCCAATCACTCCAAGTCACGCATTATCACGTCAAGTCACGCGAAGTTACGCTAAGGCACGTCAAATCGAGCAAATTCACGCGGAATGACGTCATGTCACGCCAAATCACGCGGAATGACGTCATGTCACGCCAAGTAACGTCAAGTCATGCCAATTCAAGTCAAATCTGGCCAAGTCACGCGTAATCACAAGTACGCCAGGTCACGTCATGTCACCACACCGAAATTTACCTCACCTCACCTGATTTAAGAGAAGGTTCTTGTACGGCTCATTTACTGATTGATGCGCACATGTCTACTGCGCAAAACTAACCTATCCTGACCTAACATAACTTAAAAGAACCTAGCCTAACCTAACCTAACTTGACGTAACCTAACCTAACCTATGTTGACGTAACATAACCTAACCTAACCTAACCTAGCCTAGCCTCGCCAGGTCTCACTTCGCCTCAAGTCAAGTTAGGTCAGGCAACGTAAAGTTACGCTTTGTATATCGTATCACCCAAGTCACGCATTATCACATCAAGTGACGTCAAATAAAGCCAAGTCCCGCGTAATGACATAATGTCAAGCCAGGTAAAGTCAAGTCTCGCCAATTCAAGTAAAATCAGGCCATTCACGCGTAATCACGACAAGTCACTCAAAGTCGCGCCAAGTCACGTCATGTCAAATCACGTCACCTCACCTCACCACACCGCAATTCACCTCACCTCACCTAATTTAAGAGAAGGGACGTTTACCGCTCAGTAACTGATTGATGAGCACATGTCTACTGCGCAAATCTACCCTACCCTAACCTAAATTAACCTAACGTAACCTTAATTCACGTAACCTAACCTAACCTAACTTGACGTAACCTAACCTAACCTAACCTAACTTATCCTAGACTAACCTAGCCTGGTCTCACTTCGCCTCGCGTCAAGTTAGTTCAGGCCACGTAAAGTCACGCTTTGTAACGTCCAATCACTCCAAGTCACGCATTATCACTCAGGTCACGCAAAGTTACGCTAAGTCACGTCAAATCACGCGTAATGACTTCATGTCACGTCAAGTGACGTCAAGTCACGCCAATCCAAGTAAAATCAGGCCAAGTCACGCGTAATCACGACAAGTCACGCCAAGTCACGTCATGTCAAATCACGTCACCTCACCTCACAACACCGCAATTCACCTCACCTCACCTCTCCTAATTTAAGAGAAGGGACGTGTACTGCTCAGTAACTGATTGATGAGCACATGTCTACTGCGCAAATCTAACCCACCCTAACCTAACCTAAGTTGACGTAACGTAACCTAACCTAACCTAACTTGACGTAATCTAATCTAACCTAACCTAACCTAACTTAGCCTAGATTCACCTAGCGTGGTCTCACTTCGCCTCACGTCAAGTTAGTTCAGGCCACGTAACGTCACGCTTTGTAACGTCCAATCTCTCCAAGTCACGCATTATCACGTCAAGTCACGCAAAGTTACGCTAAGGCACGTCAAATGACGCCAAGTCATGCGTAATGACGTCATGTCACGCCAAGTAACGTCAAGTCACGCCAATTCAAGTCAAATCAGGCCACGTCACGCGTAATCACAAGTCACGCAATGTCACGCGAAGTCACGTTATGTCACCACACCGAAATTTACCTCACTTCACCTAATTTAAGAGAAGGGTCGTGTGCGTCTCAGTTACTGATTGATGCGCACATGTCTGCTGCGCAAAACTAACCTATTCTAACCTAACATAATATAAAACAACTTAACATAACCTAGCTTCACGTAACCTAGCCTAACCTATCTTGACGTAACCTAACCTAACCTAACCTAGCCTCGCCAGGTCTGACTTCGCCTCAAGTCAAGTTAGGTCTGGCAACGTAAAGTCACGCTTTGTAACGTCATATCACCCAAGTCACGCATTATCACATCAAGTCACGTCAAATCAAGCCAAGTCACGCGTAATGACATTACGTCAAGCCAGGTAAAGTCAAGTCTCGCCAATTCAAGTAAAATCAGGCCAAGTCACGCGTAATCACGACAAGTCACGCAAAGTCACGCCAAGTCACGTCATGTCAAATCACGTCACCTCACCTCACCACACCGGAATTCACCTCACCTCACCTAATTTATGTGAAGGGACGTGTACCGCTCAGTAACTGATTGTTGAGCACATGTCTACTGCGCAAGTCTAACCTACCCAAACCAAAACTAAATTGATCTAACCTAACCTAAGTTGACGTAACCTAACCTAACTTGACGTAACCTAACCTAACTTAGCCTAGACTCACCTAGCCTGGTCTCACTGTCTCAGGTCAGGTTATTTCAGGCGCCGTAAAGTCACACTTTGTAACGTCCAATCACTTCAAGTCACTCATTATCACGTCAAGTCACGCAAAGTTACGCTAAGACACGTCGAATCACGCCAAGTCACGCGGAATGACGTCATGTCACGCCAAGTAACGTCAAGTCATGCCAATTCAAGTCAAATCAGGCCAAGTCACGCGTAATCACAAGTCACGCATGTCACGCCAAGTCACGTCATGTCACCACACCGCAATTCACCTCACCTCACCTAATTTAAGAGAAGGGTCGTGTACCGTTCAGTAACTGATTAATGAGCACATGTCTTCTGCGCAAATCTACCCTTCCCTAACCTAAATTAACCTAACCTAACCTTAATTCACGTAACCTAACCTAACCTAACTTGACGTAACCTAACCTAACCTAACCTAACTTAGCCTAGACTCACCTAGCCTGGTCTCACTTCGCCTCACGTCAAGTTAGTTCAGGCCACGTAAAGTCGCGCTTTGTAACGTCCAATCACTCCAAGTCACGCATTATCACGTCAAGTCACGCAAAGTTACGCTAAGTCACGTCAAATCACGCCAAGTCAAGCGTAATGACGTCATGTCACCTCAAGTAACGTCAAGTCACGCCAATTGAAGTCAAGTCAGGCCAAGTCACGGGTAATCACAAGTCACGCAATGTCACGCCAAGTCACGTCATGTTACCACACCGAAATTTACCTCACCTCACCTAATTTAAGAGAAGTGTCGTGTACGGCTCAGTTACTGATTGATGCGCACATGTCTACTTCGCAAAACTAACCTATCCTAACCTATCATAACTTAAAACAACTTAACCTAACCTAACTTGAAGTAACCTAACCTAACCTAACTTGACGTAACTTAACCTTACCTAGCCTTGCCTCGCCAGGTCTCGATTCGCCTCACGTCAAGTTAGGCCAGGCAACGTAAAGTCACGCTTTGTAATGTCATATCATCCAAGTCACTCATTATCACATCAAGTCACTTCAAATCAATCCAAGTCACGCGTGATGACATCATGTCAAGCCAGGTAAAGTCAAGTCTCGCCAATTCAAGTAAAATCACGCCAAGTCACGCGTAATCACGACAAGTCACGTTATGTCAAATCACGTCACCTCACCTCACCTCACCTAATTTAAGAGAAGGGACGTGTAGCGCTCAGTTACTGATTGATGCGCACATGTCTACTGCGCAAATCTAACCTACCCTAAGCTAACCTAAATTAAAATAACCTAACCTAACTTGACGTTACCTAACCTAACCTAACCTGACGTAACCTAACCTAACTTAACCTAACTTAGCCTAGCCTCACCTAACCTGGTGTCTCATCGCCTCACGTCAAGTTAGGTCAGGCCACGTAAAGTCACGCTTTGTAACGTGAAATCACTCCAAGTCATGCATTATCACATGAAATCACGCCAAGTTACGCCAAGTCTCGTCAAATCACGTCAAGTCACGCTTAAGGGACGACACAGTATTTTTGTTGGCTTGTTTGTTTTTTCAGAAGGTAAAAAAAGTAAAGCTATCCCTATTGCAGTTCTTGAAGAGCCATAGGGTTGTGAGACGTTGAGGGTCCCACATTAACGAGACAATCGGCTCAAAGTGGGTGGTAATGTTGTCAGCTTTACGTGCCGGCCGCGCTTTACTCCCCAGGAAAATTTGTCATTATGTCAGACTACTTTTTTCAATTTCTTTATTATAACCGTTACAACACAACTATATTAAGGTCAGTGCCTAGTTTGGCACTTAAGTTTACTTATTTCATCTTGACTAATCACAGAGTAATGTAATATTCTGGGTACTGCGGAATTAGCCGTGTTGCGAAATTGGTTGAAGTTCCCCTGTCCATTCCGTTCAGCTCATGGAAGTGGTTTATATTCATATGTAAACCAGACACTCCTCTTCGAATACTGAAATCCCATCTTGAAAAGTTGAATATCGAAAACAAAGCACAGTCTTCAAGAAATTTTTATGCATAAATATTTTTATGACAATTACGGTAGCAGAAGAATTAGTACTGCTTGCAGCCAGCCCGTGCAGCGCCCTGTCGGTGCGCTGTGTTACCATAATTTCAGCAAAAATACATTTACTTTCACTTACTAAGTAACTCCAGTGGCCGCGCCATAGCTCAAGCGGTTAATCGCTGGGTTCCCACCGCTGCGGACCGGGTTCGATCCCGCGTCTAGTCAAGTGGGATTTATGGTGAACAAAGTGGCGCTGGGGCAGGTTTTCTCCGAGTACTTCGGTTTCCCCTGCCAACCTTCATTCCACCAGTTGCTCCACAATCACCCTCACCTATCATCTGGGGCTGGTACAGTAGGCCAGAAGTGACCGCAGTACAAAGAACTTAGTCTCACCCCACTTACTTACTTACTTACTTACTTACTTACTTACTTACTCAAGGAGCTGAGCCCTTCTTGAGAAGCCGCCAATTCTGCAGCTACTCATGAATTCCCCAGCATTTTATGGAACCCGAAGGTTCATTACCGTGTTCACAAAACCCCTCCACTTGTAACTATCCTGAACCAGATCTATCAAATCCAATCCATCCCATCCTATCTCTCTAAGATCCATTCTAATAATGTCCACCCACCTACGCCTTGCTCGTCCCGGTGGTCTCTTTCCTTCCGGCTTTCCCACCACTATCCTATACGCATGACCTATACATGACCTGCCCACCTCATCCTCCTAGACTTGATCATTCTGCTTATTCTTGGAGAAGAGTACAAGTTATGAAGCTCCTCATTATGCAGTTTTCTCCAACCTCCTGTCACTTCATCTCTCTTCGGACCAAATATTTTCCTCAACACCCTGTTCTCAAACACCCTCAGTCTATGTTCCTCCCTTAATGTCAGAGACCAAGTTTCACAGCCATACAGAACCACAGGCAAAATTATAGTTTTGTATATTCCCACCCCACTAGCAATAATAAGGAAAAAGTAACTCCATTGGGCCTAGTCCTTTTTGAGAAATTGTCAGTCGTTCAGCTACTCCAGAACATTCTAAATTTTTATGGTTCCCGAAAGTTCATTGTCGTGTTCACAAGATGTCACTACTGGTCCCTATCGTGAGCAAGATTACTCCACTACATACCACCCTATCATATTTCTCTAAGATCCATTATAATATTATCCTCTCACTACGTTTAGATCTTCCTACTGGTCTCTTTTTATGAAATACCTACCAAAACCCTAAATGCATTCGTCTTCTCCCCCATATATCCTATATGCCTTGTCCATCTCATTCTCCTTGATGTGATCATTCTATTTATTTTGGCGAAGATGTATAGAGATATTATATAGACCTCTAAACTGAGGAAGAAGGAAGTTACATTTAATTATTGTCTAGAATATGAGGTTTCGATAGTATTCGTGTGTGTTCCTGGCTGAATACACAAGGCGCAAATTAGGAACTATGCAAGTACCATAGCAGTTCTTGTTTAATTGTTTCGAAAATCTTAAGGCTTATGGAACAAAGCGTGTGGGGTGTATAATATATGTTTAATTTTTCTCAACTCCTTCTACTCGGAACACTTTTCGCTTCCATGAATACTGTCACGCTTTGGTGACTAGACACGGCGTTTTCATTGATAATTACATTTTTTGAACGCGTATGAATCGTAACTGCAGGTAGTTATAAAGCTCTCACTATTTCATGCACTCGGCTCGTCACTGCAGCACACGCTAAGACTTCACTAGTCCTTGCCTGGTAACGGGCCCCAACAGTGAATCCTTTCTTGCTCACGTATTTGCTGGCTGGCGTCTGTCTCACAAATAGCACATCACTCCAAATCTCGGCCCTCAAAGTAACTCACTTCAGAGTAAGAGTTAGAGTTAGAGTTAGTTTACGATTGGCGGTTTACCGTCAATCAGTTCGTATTGGCGCCAAGCCCCTTGATACCCACTACCGGTAGTTTTTTTTTCAATTGAACACTTGCCGTTATATTACTTATATAACATCCTCTCTCATGAAAGGATGGGTCTGTAGTTTACAATATCTCTTGGCCCTCGCCAGCGCATTCATTCTTGGGTCACAGTCCCGCGGGACTCGTGACCTTATCTTACTGTCTCAGACTCGACACTCTACTAACCTGGAGGGCCAGGTCCCCATATTTGTATCCCCTAGGAACGAGGTGGCCCAGTTATACCCCCAGGCACTGGGTTCCCTTTTCGTTGCCTCCTGCTACGACTCGCAGTTCTACGGTGGATGTGTTCGAACTCTCCTCCACACGGGCCCACTGTATATTCTCTGCACTGGCCACTCCAGCAGTTCCTTTTATTATTACGTGCGTATACGTTGTTGCGGAAACATGTTTATTTAGCCGTTGCCTCTGTCAGGGAACAAGTCCTCCGGGAGGGACTTTAAGCCGTTGGTCCCGTGTCGTCGATTTACGGCACGTAAAAGATCCTCATGTCTCTAGGAGACCTCTGAGCAAAATTAGGCAAAGTTTCCCGCCCAAGTAGTTTCCAATGTCTCCGGTAGATAGGGAAGTATCGGGTACCACTGCCAGCCTCGCTGGCTGAACGGGGCTGGTAGCGAGCACCAGTACCGGAAGGGTATGGCGACTGGTAGAATATCAAAGGGGGACGTACAATAGACTATTAGTCGCGGTGTATGGGGAAACCCACCCCCCCCTCCAACAATAATAATAATAATAATAAATAGTCGTTTCCTCGCAACAGACCATAAAATCATGCAACAATATTTATACTTGTGCTCGATCTAGGCGCCGAAACTGATGTAGGTCTTCATGTGAAGTTTCCTTCACTTGTCGGAGTTAACGTAAATTAAACATTTTTCCGGACCCAGATTTTATGGCAGTGTGTTCAGGAATTCTCGCGTTCTTTCATGCATACAGACGGAAACAATACCTGCTGGAGCGATTTTAATCGTACTCAGCAGCGTTACGAACGAGGCTAAATATGGATATTCAGATTGTGATGAAAGCGGATAATGAAATAATTCTTGCGATCAGTGAAAGTTATTCATGTGGTAATGCAATAGGCTCCAATATATGCGTTTCCATTTATTTTAGGGCAGTTTAATAAACTTCGCAATCCTGTGGGTGTATAGCAGTTATGTTTCTATTGCTTTTGTTTTACGGTGAATGAAAAGTTCCTGAAATGTTAGTCCGCTGTGTAATATCGGGTACACCTGTTGAAAAAAATGTTCTTACCATGGCAACACTGCTGAGCCGGTTGAAATGTTCGATGCAGAGATGATGTAGGCTTATCTCCGTTCTGTACGTTATCCATTCGTTTAATTAAAGCGCCATGGAAATGCGACAGCGTAGTTAGTTGAGGCACTGTGCTATAAGCCGGAAGGTCACCGGTTCAAATCCCGATGAGGTCATTGGATTTTTTCAATTGACCTAATCCTTCCAGCCGCACTACGGCCCTGGGGTCGACTCAGCCTCCAACAGAAATGAGTACCAGGAATCTTCCGTTGGATAAAGCGTGGCCGGCGCGTAAAGCTGACAACCTCACCGCCATCTGTGTGCCGATTTTCTAGAAAATGTGGGAACCTCGACGTCTCACAACCTAATGGGCCTTCACTGCCTGTTACAGGGATAGCTTTGCCTTTTCCTTAATTAACCACCACAACATGAAACCGTATCATGTATTTGAGGTTTTCTTGATCTTGGCACTAGTTCGTAGTAACTTTGCAAAAAAAGAAAAAAGAAGAAGAACCCCTTAATAATATCTCTAAATGTGTATTAAAACTGCCCCGAAAATGTCCACCTTGTCATGGTGGTGGGACTTGCTTGACTCTGTGACCTGGAGACCTATGCCGACAGTAGTTTAACTACCGGTAAGGTTACCCATGCCAGAAAGGTCAAAGGGTAGAGTCCAGACTAAGAGAGATACCCACTGGCCGCGCCATAGCTCAAGCGGTTAGTCGCTGGATTCCCACCGCTGCGGCCCGGGTTCGATCCCGGGTCTCGTCAAGTGAGATTTGTGGTGGACAAAGTCGCAAGGGGCAGGTTTTCTCCGAGTACTACGGTTTCCCCTGCCAATCTTCATTCCACCAATTGTTCCACAATCCCTTACCTATAATCTGGGGCTAGTACAATAGGCCAGAATTGACCGCAGTACAAGAGACTTAGTCTCACCCCAGTAGCATTAAAAGAGAGAGAGAGAGAGATACCCTAGTCCTCCAGGTTGGGGGTTGGGCATGAGTCTAACAACTCATCCTGTAAAAAGAATTTTGTTCAGAAACCTAACAACCAGCCTCGGGTCATCATGCGTGGGTCCGTTCCTATGGCAGCACGCACTGGTTGTGGAGACTGGTTGTAGAGGAGGCCAAGGCTCACCCTGGGCTGTAGCGCCGAGTGGTAGGTAGGTGTATTAAAACTGCATTCTGTGATACTGTGCTGACTGCATTTATATTATTTTGAACCAAGAAATATGACGCAGTTTATGCAATCAGATAATAATAAAACTACTTTTCGCGTTTTCTTCAAGCTGCTTCCATTTCACAGAATGTACTTTATTGGCTTCTGTTCTGCATTTTGTCAGCGATTGTGTCGCTTACTGGTGTCGATAAGACGGAACTCAGAGCTGAGACAGTGAGCGGGTCCTGAACTTATAAAACTAAATGGAAAATATATACAGTAAATCATAACGACGGTTCTATATTGCAGCCATAAAATATCCTAGCTACTTCGTTGAAGCAATAACACTTCTGACGTCTATTCGGGAGGAGGCCGGCTCCGGTCTCATCCGGGAGACTTGCTACCCTTTCTAAAATTTTCACTGTTTTCCTCATTCCCCTGCCCCTCCCCCTGGATTTCGAGATGATGCCTTGAGATAAGTTGTACCCATTTATTCCCCAGTCCATTGAAAATTCATAAAGATATTCTACTGTAAATAACCTGTGCAGTTGATACAGCGTCTTGAATTAACCAACGATATGTTCTTCCTTAAGAGTTAGGGTACTTACTCACACTTATCGCTGTGTTCATAATAATGAAATCTTACTGTACCCTCAGTAGGTCTATATATCGCGTAAAACAAAAGTAAAAAGTAAAGGTATCCCTCTAACAGGCCGTGGAGGCCCATAGGATTGTGAGATGTTGAGGTTCCCACATTATCTAGACAATCGGCTCATAGATGGCGGTAAGGTTGTCAGCCCTACGCGCCTGCCGCCCTTTGCCCCCAAGAATATTCCTGGTACTCATTTCTGTTAAGAGGCCGATTCGAGCCCACGGCCATAGTCCGTCTGGAAGGATTAGGTAAATTGAAAAAAATCCAATGAGCTCATCGTGACTTGAACCCGCGACCTTCTGGCTTGTAACATAATGCCCCACATATATCACGTAGGCAGAAATTTATATTTGCGTGAGAGTGGATATTCATTCTGCATAATTGACTAGGAGTGGGAAAACTGACCGCTTGTTGAAATTTATGTTTCGTTGACTACGGATGTGCCGGTCACGGTAGCCGCGCGATTTAAGGCATGAGCTGTCTTCGCTCGCTCGGAAGCCGGGATCGTGGGTTCGAATCCCACACAAGGCATGGATGTTTGCTATGTGTATGTTTTTAGTCTGTGTTTGTGTTGTCCTGTATTTAGGAAGAGGCCTTGCGACGGGCTAATCACCCGTCCAAGGAGTCATACCGTCTGTAAAATGATCATGAAACTGATAATCAGAGGCCAGGCCAGCCCAAGTGGGCTGTAGGGCGAGTGGGGGGAAAGAAAAGGACGATGCATGTGATGCAGTGATGCATCTGATGTGTCTCATTATCTGTCCAACATATTTTGGTTTCATCGCTTATAATACTTTTAAGAAGGAACCAATTTACTCGTATTTATTTAGATTTCAATATGGAATAAATTAGTTAACAGTCAAGTTATTGCGGAGGAGTAGGTCGAATCACAGTGTCACATCTCGATGATAAATCATTAAACGGTTAGTTGTCTCATATAGACACATCAGTATTCATGTGCACGATTCTTCTTGCATCTCTTCTCTCCCTTTCATCGCGCTTCTCACCTCCACGTTTGGTTACGTGGTCCGTTCTAGTCCCCTTTCAAAATAAATTCTGTAATCACATGTCGCGAAGCACAGGAGTAGAAACTGTTTGGCCAGAAGGACATAAAATACGGGGGTAAGTCATAAGTAAGTTACAAATGGATATAGAACTTAAAAAAATAAAGAGTACTGACTTGAAATTTTTTTTTTCTCAACATAATCTACCTGTACATTGAAGCACTTGTCCCATCGTTTCACAAGCCCCTGAAAACCAGCAGCATAAAATTCTTTGGGCTGCTGTCGGAACCAGGCGGTAACTTCCCTTTCTACAGCTTCATCGTCGGGAGAATGTTCAGCCGAAAGATGATGTTTAAGAGGGCCGAACAAATGGAAGTCGCTTGGAGCAAGGTCGGGGCTATACGGAGGATGCTCGAGGACTTCCTACTTGAAATTTCGCGGCGTCTCATTTGTCTTGTTGTCAGTATGGGGACGCACGTTGTCATGCAAGAGCAACACGCCTTTGGTGAGGAGTCCTGGTCGCTTCCGTTGAATGGCCTTACGAAGTTTCCTGAGGATGTTACAGTAGGAGTCGGCATGTACGGAATTCTCCCGACGATGAAGCTGTAGAAAAGGAAGTCACCGCCTGGTTCCGACAGCAGCCCAAAGAATTTTATGCTGCTGGTTTTCAGGGGCTTGTGAAACAATGGGACAAGTGCCTCAGTGTACAGGGAGATTATATTGAGAAATAAAAGCATTTTTCAAATCGGTACTCTTATTTGTTTAAGTTCTATATCCGCTTGTAACTCAATTATTGACTTACCTACGTACATTCACGATAAACAACTTATTATAAATCGCTTTTCATACTTCCTTGAATCCTGAAATTGTATGTTATGCTCATATTTTAAGGGTTCTAATTATGAAAGTGCCGGTCACGGTAGCCGAGCGGTCTAAGGCATGCACTGTCTTCGCTCGCTCGGAAGCCGGGATCGTGGGTTCGAATCCCACTCATGGCATGGATGTTTGTGTGCGTTTTTTCTGTGTTTGTCTACAGGTAGAGGCCTTGCGACGAGCTGACCACTCGCCCAAGGAGTCCTACCGTATGTGTAAGATCTAGAAAAACCGAAGTGAACGGAGATCATGGAGGTAGGCCTAGGCCCACTGGGACTGTAGTGCCAAGGAAAAGAAAATTATGAAGGTAGGTTCTGGAAGGTGGAGAAAGATGCCTATAGCCAGTGAGTACCTTTACTGTGAGGCCACATCCTAAAGTCCTTATTCACATAAGCAGTATCTTTGTGGTCTCACGGTCATTGTTCCTGCCTACAGATCCAGAGGACCCGGGTTCGATTCCCGGCGCTACCAGATTTTCTGAGAAATAGTGGGTCTGAATCGTGGTCCACTTATCCTAGTGAGGATAATTGAAAGAATATTTCAAAGAAACAGCGGCTCCGGTCTAGAAATCCGAGATTAACGGCCGTAGGGAACCGTTGCTCTGACCACGTGACACCTTCTATCCGCAAAAGTTGGCACTGACTTCGCCGACAAGCGGCGGTCGCTTGGTCGGTATAGTTCGCTTGCGGAATACAGGCTACGGAGTATATCAGACCGCTGCATGGGCTGTATCAGTACAAGACAGAAAATAACAAAGGAAATCGCGGACAATCATCCTTACCCCAAAGAGAATTCGAATTCGCGATTGAAGATATTGCGGCCTCAGAGGTTAAGTATTTTACTTTTCTACTCCGCGAAATTGCGATGAACATGCCTGTATGTACTTAGTACTATGTTCTTTGAGTTTTAAATCCCTGTTACACAGTCATTTGTCACGGCAATATGCGTGTGCACGTTAAATGTTTTTTGTTTCCCTCTCGGATAGTTCGATAGAGGCAGAGGAACCGTTGGGAGCTTTTGTAAGAACTCGCTCGTGCTACGTCACGTGGATGCTTCATCTCCGATCGCATGTAGGGTGCAGGAAACCCTCGATGGATTTCGTTTCTATGGCGATAAGGCACGGAGATGTGTTGCCATCATCTTGGGAAATTGAAATTGTGTATAGGCGACCATTGGCCATTTCCACCTCGGTATATGCAGTAGATCTCATGTAGGGTTGCACTTTAGAGAACTGTTAAGTACAAGGTGTTCAGAAACGCCAAGTACGCTTTTATGAAACTTCAGACTTACGCATGTCTGAAGGTCGACAAACAGTGCACTCGCTTCGACAGTAATTCAGATAAATTATCTATCCTCCCTTTAATTGACGATCACATTTCAATGGCAAATATACGAAGCGTATTCTCGTCTGCTTGTCAAGACACCAAGATTATAGAATACACACAATTCCACATTGTATATTGGATTTAATTTTAATTTATTACAAATACAAATCTCTGCTAGGCCTGTCACGTGCAAATTTAATTTGGAAGTCTATGTTACCACATAAGTTACACTAAAGTTTCATACAACATTTGTAGTGCCTCTTTAATACTGTGTTTACCGTACCATGATATGTTTAAAGTAAAATTTTTAGCAGTAAGCATGACTATTATTTTAGATAGTGACCATCATCTTCAGTTTTTTAACACGACATTCCTGAAACAACCTGTTTTTATCATCAGCTATAAGGTAAAATGCAAAATTGTCCCTGTGCTCAACTTATTAAACACTACGCCTTGAAGACGTATTGGGGAGTGAATGTTTAGACCCACGTTTTCTTGACCTCGGCAATAGTTAGAGGTGAATGGTCAGCTTCACGCCCCGGCCGCTTTACCCTTGTGAAACAACCACTGTTAACCATTGGATATTGCGCTAGGTGTGCTCCAGAGGCTGTCTGGACGACATGGAGAAGTGGAAATCCTTGCCTCCACCGGGACTCGAACTCCGATCCCTTGGCCGTCCAGCCTGTAGCCAATCGCTATACCGACTGCGCTATTCCGGCTCTCAGCTGAAAGGGAGGATGGGTTTTATTTAGATCACTCTGGTATAGAAGGCACAAAATAACAGACATATTTGTTGTCATATACCATCGCCGGACACATTTCGAATTGGCTACCCTTTTGTCAGTGACACCTACCTTCTTATGTTATGTACCTATTTCAACGAGTTGTTAGAAAATTCTTGAAGATGAAATGAATTTTATGCAGTGCAGCTGTCATATTGAACCAACTGAGCAAGGTTAAATCTTAGCTTGGATCTTAGGATATGAGGACGTGAACTGAATTAATTTGACCCAGGTTATGATAAATAATTTCCTTATTTTATAGAAGTTGATTAACTGGTCGGTCACGGTCTAAGGCATGCACTGTCTTCACTCACTCGGAAGCCAGGATCGTGGGTTCGAATCCCACTTAGGGCATAGATGTTCTGCATTTGTGTGTGCACGCCCGTTTTTCTGTGTTTGCATACAGGTAGAGGCCTTGCAACGAGCTGATCACCCGCCCAGGGAGACCTTTCGAATGTCTAAGATCTAGTAAAGAGAAGTGAAACGGAGATTTTCATTGAGGTAGAGCAAGGCACAAATTGGGGCTGTAGGTCCAAAAGAAAAAAAGCTGAATAACTGTCAACTATTCACGGAAAGTCCAGAGTACAGTGAACATTACTGTCGTCTGTAGGTCTCGAATCCTTGTGTAAAGGAACCTGTGTACGTTATGGGATGTAGAAAGCAATTTGGAATGGTGTACTGTAAAGGTTCAGAACGTTCAATCTTATTTATTTCAGTGCTACTAGTTTCTGTATGTGCGTGTAAATATGTCTCCGAAAATGTCATATGCAAGCCTGATATGCAAGCATATGATTTTATCCGGCCTGCGAAAGAATTGTGCAGAAATGCGCCAAGTGAACTAATTTTTCAATGAGTAGTGGTAAATATGATTCCGAGCTTATTGACCTGACATATACTGCAGTCCCATGGCTTAGCCGTGGAAAGGTTATTTCGCGCTTCTCTCAGCTCAGGAATGAAATTGATATATTTCTTACCGAGAAAAACCATCACGAACCACTTTTATCAGATACCAAGTGGCTTTGGAAATTAGCAGTTTTGCTGATCTGGTAAACCATATGAATCATTTGAATTTAAAGTTACAGGGTGAAAATAACTTAGTCTGTGATTTATTTTAACTTATCAAGGCATTCAGAGCAAAGTTGATACTTCTGGAAAGCCAAGTGAAAAAGTGTAACTTTGTTCATATGCTATACTGTGCAGAGTTGCATAAAAAGGGTGAAGCAGAATTTCCTTCTTCGTTTGCAAATTTAGTCATTTTAGATTTGAAAGAACAATTTCGGAAGCGATTTGCTGATTTGGATTGTTTCAAAATCCGTTTGACTGTGATGCTGCAGATGTCAAATTCAAATGGAATTTATTGAACTTCAGGAAAATTATCATATTAAAGACAAATACAAGGAAGGAAATTTGATCGAATTTTATAAATTTCTGAACTCTGAGCAATTTCCAAATTTAAAGAAATTTGCTTGTAAATTTATCTCCATTTTTGGGACGACATATCTGTGTGAACAAACTTTTTCCCAGATGAAGTACATCAAGTCGAAATACAGGGCAAATTTATCCGATGAACATTTAAAGTCGCTACTTGTGATTAGCGTTTCAAAATTTGAACCTCAATTTAATCAGATTTTAAGAATGCAAAAAGAGTTCCATCATTCACATTAATTGTTTTATTATAATTTGTGATGAAAATATGAGCATTTGCTGCTACTGTCTGCTGTCATTAATATACGATAATTTATTCTCACGTACTTTGTATTTAGCTTATGAAATTCTGTGCTTTCAGTAAAACTCATACACCTAGAGTTATTAATTTCTCATTTTATCCAGCCCGTTGAAAGTGCTGAATTACCTAATGTGGCCCGCGGTTCGAAAAGTTTGGAGACCACTGATCTAGACAATCGGCTCAAAGATGGCGGTAAGGTTGT
>NW_019732394.1:234153-239402 GCF_002891405.2 Cryptotermes secundus | reverse complement strand
GGTACTCATTCCTGTTAGAGGCTGAGTCGACCCCAGGGCCATAGTGCGGCTGGAAGGATTAGGTCAATTGAAAAAAATCCAATGACCTCATCGGGACTTCAACCCGCGACCTTCCGGCTTGTAGCATAGCCCCTCAACCCCGAATGCAAATAACTTGGATGCTAGAAATTTAACACCTCAGAAAGAGCTTTATGTGTATGAACGTTGTTAACAGGTAGCCTCACACAAACTATGCTACATTGGAAGGATGCCGTCTTCTCTGATGTGACGCGTTGTAGATCACCTGCACACGCTGGTCCCTCGCTCGCGCATTTTTCCCCTGAAGATGGAAGCGATACGTTCCTCTGAAACGTCGGTTTACAGTAGATCTACACTGCGCCACATCCCAGAAGACGGCATTCGTCATAGTCACCGCCGTGAAAACCTCAAATCCTACACATGTAATATTTCTTCTTGATTTTCTTTTGTGATTACCATCAAGTGAACTGTTGAGTTAAATTCTCTCCCTGAGATGGTTTTGTTATCATGATGGAAGCCGGTGTGGTTATTTTTGTTCTATTTTATGATAGGCTTTCATCCCAGCTTTTAAATTGCTGACGCCCACGAATTTCTTGCCCCAAGACATTTCGCGAAACATTTTCCTTTGGAATATCTAGGCCAGTCACGTTTTTCCCATGCAATAGGTCTGGACTTTTTTAAACTCTCTTCGCTGTGACTTCGAGGTTTCGTTTTCTATCAGTATCATACCTTCGGTGAACTTGGCAATGGAAATCTCCGCGTTGGAATAAATTTTATCACTTTGGGGTGAGTTTGCAATATAACTAGATCAGATCAGTACAACCCCGTTTTTATTGAAATGCTACTTTCACGAAGTTGAGTTGTAATATGGAATTGACGTATGTATTTCTTGTATTCTTACGCGATAAAATATGAATTTTATTTGTGCACTATTCAAAATGCGTGTCCCTTTAAATAAGAGAGCTCATTGCTATAGAGCACAGAGTGAAGTTCGGCTTTTCTTACTTGGTAGTAAAAGTAAGTATAAGTAAAGCTATCCCTGTAACACGCCGTTGAGGCCCATAGGGTTGTGAGATGTTGAGATTTCCACATTTTCTGACAATCGGCTCATAGATGGCGGTAAGGTTGTCAGCTTTGCGCACCGTCCGCCCTTTACCCCCAAGAATATTTCTGGTACTCATTTCTGTTAGAGGCTGAGTCGATGCCAATGCCGTAGTGCGGCTGGAAGGATTAGGTAAATTGAAAAAGTCCAATGACCTCATCGGGATTCGATCCTGCGACCTTCCGGCTTGTAGCATAGTGCCTCAACCAATTACACTACCGCATGCCCCTCTCACTTGGTAGTGTTGTGATATATTGAACTGCTTTTTTCCTAAAGTTTATTGTTTAAGAACGCTGTCAGTATCGAGACGATATAGCATGGATGACAGGATGGGTAATGAATGTGGGACGGTTGGTGGAATTAGAACTGGCAGGAAAAGCCGAAGCACTAGTATAAAATACGCGCCAGTACCGTTTTGTCTACCATAAATTGCACGTGGCCTGACCTGAGACCGAACGCGGTTCGCCGCGGAGGGAACCACCTACATGGTTCTTGGACGAGGGGTAATAGCTTGGTGTGCTTGTCTGCCTGCAAAATTCGCTTTCCCGCTATGGTAACCAGTCAGCACTAGCGCTCTACTCTATTTCGCAGCTAATACTGTTCAAAATATCTGTATAAATAATCTCAGGATGGTTCCGAAACAATTTGTATAACACAAAATCTTGTCTGTGATTCCTACAGCCTAACCAGGGCAAATTTTAATTTGAATATTACGTAGTCTGATCCTTTGGTTTTGTTACTTTTAGGCAAGTATATAGGCCATGAGCCGGTCACGTAGCCGAGCGGTCTAAGGCATTTAGTACCTCCTCTCCATCGGAAGCTAGGATCGTGGGTTCGAGTCCCACACAAGGCGAGGATATTTGGTATGTGTATGTGTTTATTCTGTGTCTGTATGTTCCTCTGTTTAGGTAGAGGCCTTGCGACGGACTGATCACTCGTCCAAGGAGACCTGCCGTCTGTAAAATTATCATGAAACTAAAAATCAGTGCCAGGGCCGAAGGGGGCTGTAGAGCCAGTGGGGGGGGATATATGTCATGATATTGCTTTTAATTAACATGGATTAAGTAGTCAGTAGCCTTGACTTTCAAAACTTTAACCAGAGAAGTTGACGGATCCGTCTAATTTTAGACATATACACTTCTCATGGCTCATACCTTAATCCGGTTAAAACAAGAATAATATCTCCTGCTTCTTTTAAATATTCTATGAAAATATTTGATCTTCTGGATGTGTAATGGAATTAATATCACTTTATTATCCCAATCGCTTCCCAGCTCTATACTGGAGACGCCATTTCTGTATGGTAAACGCAGCCTTTTTTGTATCGAAAGAGTGGATTTTATGTCCCATTTGAGTATGGTGAAGATGTGCCCCGTCCGGGCAATGTTATTCCTATCGGTGCCATGATGTGATTAGATTCCAGCCAGTCTCCTGTTGAGTGAGTACAGAGTGGGGAGGACGCATGCGCAGGCTGATAGTATTTTGTTTCTCCCTGTGAGCTGACGGAACCCTTCCCCGGGGCGAATTATCAGTTTAGCGCAGTTCTTCTGCTTACCCTCTGTTCCGCCTTCGGTGAGATTGTGTAAATATGAAAGTTTTCAACTGATTTAATATGTCAGAGTTGATGAAGCCCTGCGCAGCAACTGGGATCTGGCGCATTTATTTGACGGGTGGTATCTGCAGGAAGAAATTCAATCGTATTGAGGGAAGAGAAGAATGAGTTATAGTCTACCGTTATGTACATTTTCCAATATTTACCTGGAACACCTGAGGAGAGAATGAGAGGCGGTAGTTGTTGGAAATCCAGCCAGATTCCTGCCGAATATAAGATACTCACCGGATGAGTTTCAGTTTCCTGCAAAACATATAGAAACTACGGCCTCAGTTCTAACGCGCTTTCCTATGGGCCTACGTGTTTCATTTCCAGAAGAACTCAACCGATTTGTGTGAAGTTCGGTTGTTGGGCAAATTTCATATGCTGCCGTATGTTATTTTATATTAAGCGTAGGAGTCGAAATACCGCAGTCCGTATAGCGACTGGATACGGGTCGGAAGGGTCGGAGTTTGAGTCCAAGTAGGGGCAAGATTTTTCTCCTTTCTACGTCATCCAGATCGGTTCTGGGCCCCACCCAGCCTCCTATCCAATGGGTACCGTGGGGTGATTCCCCGGAGGCAAAGTGGTCGAAGTCCAGAATAGTGGATCCATACATCCACTCCCCTATGCTTCTTCATGGCTTAGTGCTTATTTAGTTAAGCGCGGGGTCGTTACTTTTCCGCTTACAATCAGCTCAAGTCAAACTGTGACTTTTCTCACTAACGGCTAGTATAAAAGTTACCAGATCCTGTTAAGGTAAAAGTAGAGCTATCCCTGTAACGGGCCGTGGAGGCCCATAGGGTTGTGAGACGTTGATCGTCACACGTTTTCTAGACAGTCGGCTCACAGATGGCGGTAAGATTGTCAGCTTTACGAGCCGGCCGCTCTTTACTCCCAGGAAGATTTCTGGCACTCATTTTCGTTAGAGGCTGAGTCTACCACAGGGCCATAGTGCAGGTGGAAGGTTTAGGTCAATTAAAAGTCTAATGACCTCAACGGCAATCGAACCCGTGGTGTTCCGGCTTGTAGCATAGTGCCTCAACCAACTACGCTACCGTGTGCCTCCTTGCATTCTTGTAACTTCATGCTATAATTCTTGCTTTTTGCGTTACTATTATCAGTTCTCTTCTAATGTTTCATTTCTTTTATGCCTTGTCCCACTCCATATATCATCATCATCATCAGTAATCTGTCAGGCGACAGGTCCACAGTCTCTTCCAAAACAGTTTCTCCACTTAATGCGATCTTCTGTTTTTGGAAAGAGGCTATCCAGAGGCTATATATATTTTAAAAGCAAATATAAGTGAGGCCATCCAAGAAGTGACACCTGACGTATGGCCAAGGACTTTCCAAAACATGGCGCGCCGTGTCCCATGCTGTCTGGACGCAAATGGTGGCCATTTCCAGCACTTGTTATGATGTCACAGACTTCACATGAACTGAGGTAAGTCCACTCCAAATTCGTTGCAATATCTTTATTAGTATCCGAGTTATTAACAAAATGCCGGGTTCCGTCCCGAGTGAAACACTCTTTATTTCTGACAAACCCACCGCGCTATCTGCCATCTATCTTTCAGTTACTGAATTGTTCCATCAATTTCCATTCCTGCTCTAGGACTTTCTATTCACCACATATCTTTTAGTTTTGTGGCTCCCAGGCCTCCGCTCTAATGGACAGTTGCAAGTCATGACAAGAATATTGCCAGGACGTTTGAAGAACAATCATTCAGTCGTTGCTGACTGATCTCGAGTGCTGCTCAGCGTAGAAACCTAAATTAGCTTGAATGCCTGTATTCATGCATATTATTGTTTATAAACTGAACTTGAAAACAGTTCACGTGAAGCATGTGGCACTGTTTCAGACAGCTTTTCTGTGCACTTCCAATACATCGTTTGCAAGAAGTCTATAGAAGTCTACCATATTCTGAAAACAGTTTTCCATTGTGTAAGGATCTTGAGGGTCCCTGAACCGAACTGCATGCAGTTGAGAGAAACTTCCAACGCCCCAAAGTGCCTGAACCTCTGCCAAGTAGCCCGTATACTATTTTTAACCTATTTTCATTATTTTAAAAGGAATAAAGTACGCTTATGCGATCTGTATGCGGTCTGTGTCTGTGTTCCCCCTCATATTAACTTTTGATTGACTGAACCAATCTGTATGGTACTTCGTAGGCATATCATGGCACCTGAGACCATCTCAACGGCATACTTCATAAATCCATATCATCAGCTTATGTGTCTGTATATGTATCCCATCATGTTGTTAGGCAACAGCTCGATAAAATCACCCCTCTCTTGGCTAGGCAACGGCTCCGTAAGAACGTTACCGCGGCGTCGAATACACACGTAACGCTAGAAGAATTATATTATATTTAAGCATCCTGTTGCACTATACATTTCTATATGTAATAATACAAATGCCATCGTGAATGCAACAATTTATTTGGTTGTAGTTCTTTGTCTTTTCTTCCCCTGCACTACATGTTTCGGCCGTAACTGGCCATCATCAGGTGTATTTTTCATTACGTACCTGTC
>NW_019732394.1:226570-233971 GCF_002891405.2 Cryptotermes secundus | reverse complement strand
TGGAATTCTAAAATCAAATTGACGAGCGTATGTTGGCGAGATTTTAAACAAAACTGACAGGCTGGTGTTTTAGATTTTGGATTGTGTGCAGTGTGACAGCTAGGTAGTGAAAAATACACCTGATGATGGCCAGTTACGGCCGAAACATGTAGTGTAGAGGGAGAAAGGACAAAGAACTACAACCAAATAAATTGTTGCATTCATGATGGCATTTGTATTATTACATATAGAAGTAGAAAAATTGTGGGGCGCGTCGTTTGTTATGCTGTCCGTGTAGTGTCAAGGGAACTGGGCGATAGTTCTTCCCATAACATCTTGTTTCAGTAATGATCTATGATCCATTTCTTTACTTCTCAAGGTCAATTTTTAAAAAACACGCATATTAAAGCAATAATTTTGAATCGCAAGGAGAAGTATCATACCAACAAGAATATATTAATTCAGTGGAATTTCCCATTTAGCCTGACATGAAAGGAGTTCTTCCGATATTTCCTTCCCGCACCTGCCACCCTTTCTCGAAGACTCAGTCGATATGTCGAATGCATCTGTCGCTTATTCTAAGAATTTCCGGTAGATTAATGCCTTGTTCTCTTAAACCGCAAAATTCTGTAGGCGTGTGCTTTCCTACCTTGCCATGTACGTATTTACATTCCCCTCTGTGTGTATGAAGGTCACGCCTTGTTTTATTTAATTTTCTTATAAAATTAGCTCAGTAGACACCGGTATTTTGATAATTCTGAAATAATCTGCTGCAAGACGGCTGGAATTTGGAATGGTAAACCTCTGGCACCATAATCTTGGCGTTCAAGCGTCACACTACTGACCTCTGACTTACGACTTCAGGAATAATTATTCACTAAAATGGCGTGTACTCTATTAAGAGCAGCCTGTTTCCTTGGCATCCATTGCAAGAGGACAGGCTTAATGTGCGAACATTGTTGTAATTATTAGACAGGACCAAAGAAAATTGAAGTGCCATGAGGTTGGAGAAAACTGCATAATGAGGAGCTTCATAACCTGTACTCTTTTACAAGTATAATTAGAATGATTAAGCCAAGGAGAGTGAGATGTGCGGGACATGTAACACGAATGGGGGAGAGGAGAAATACATATAGGATATTGGTGGGAAAGCCGGAAATAAGTAGACCACTGGGAAGACCAAGACGTCGGTGGGTGGACGATATTCAAATGGATCTTAGAGAAACAGGATGGTATTTTATAGATTGGATTGATCTGGCTCAGGATAGGGACCAGTGGAGGGCTCTTGTGAACACGGCAATGAAATATTGTGTTCCATAAAATGCTGGGATGTTCTTGAGGTCCTGCACAACTGGCGGCTTCTCAAGGAGAACTCAGCTCCTGGAATAAGAGAGGATCATCATTATATTGTTTGTTTGTTTGTTTGTTGTTTAACGACGCTGCCAGTATCGATACCATATATCGTCGATGATAAAAAAGTTGTCCCTATGCTTCAATAATTAAGCAGTACTCCATGAAGACGTATGGGGGAGTGGATGTATAGATCCACGTTTTCTTGACCTCGGCACTAGTTGGGGGTGAGCAGTCATCTTCAGACCCCGGCCGCTTTACCCCCTGGGGATAGAGCCCCTCGGTACCCGATGGATGGGAGGCTGGGTAAGCCCCAGAGCCAGTCTGGACGATATGGAGAAGAGAAAATTCTTGACCCTACCTGGACTCGAACTCCGACCCATCGGTCGTCCAGCCCGTAGCCCAGCATTATCCCGGCGATGATAAGGTGATTATTTAATATGGAGCTGTTGATACAATGAGAATTGGCGTGGAAAACAGAAATACTCGAAAGAAAACTTACCTTAGTGCCAGTTTGTCCACCATAAGTCCCACATTACTTGATCTGGTATCGAACCCCGGCCACCGCAGTTGGAACCCAGCGATTAACCATCTGAGCTATGGCTCGACCTACATTATCGGTGTTTAGCAGCAAACTCTATAATGTGCTCTATTTCTTTTGTAAAAGTTTTTTGTTGTGTATATGTCCCTTGAGGAAAGTGTTGCATAAAATTAGATCCATCTGTATCATAGATGTCACTGCGTCACTGTTGGTAAATAATTAAGATTTTATAGAAGAGAGTTGACAGGTTTCGGTGCTCGGAGAGAGAGTTCTGTTGAAGCAATATTTGCTGAAGTATACGAGTATATACATAAATATATATCGCGCAGCTCGTCTCAGCCGACGGTTCGAGTCTCTGCCAAAGAACCGAGTATTTTAATTAGTTTTTCAGTGTGTTTCATCCAAATGAATGCTGGGCTACAAGCTGATACCCTTTCCTTCCTCATATATAATTATCCTGTAATTCCAAATTCATTGCTAAATGAACCCACGAATCAGCCAACCAGAAATTCGTAATTCCCATCAGACGTAAGACCCTAGAATTCGTTAAACCGGATTACATCTCTTGGTAAACTCTGCTGTCGTCAAGGAGGGGTGGCCACGTAATCCCTCACAGTCTCTTTGTTGAATCATTGGAGGAGGAAATGCGTTGCGATAGTTTCCTGTTCAGTCCTTACGAGTTCTGCATTATACATGGCCCTAATATGACACATTGTCGCATAATCTGTCGGAAGGAATTGTAAGACACAGATTTGAAGTCCTTTATTATTTAAAGATGAAATGAAGCCTCTTAATTAACGTGAATGTGTATAAGGAGTTGAGTGCGCGTCTTGCCGCTGTACCGGTAACATCTCTGGAAGTTACGTAGCATCTCTCCGCACAAGTACACGTACACCTCTCTGGAGGAATGGAAACTAAGTAGCAAGTGGAAGTGTAAAAGGTTTGAAAAGAAAAAGAAATACTATATAATTCATAAAATGAGCACATACATATTGTCACGTATTCTTCGTTATGTGACCAATAAGACGAGTTTTGGATTTGATGTTGGAATTTATTGGACATTTAGTTACTATTTGTAACAACTGGTTACAACAGTTCATAAATCACTGTCAGACACACTGTTATCTTCTTCCGACTGGACTCTCTACTGGAACTATTCTGACTTCAAACTGATCAGAGCTCCACTACTCCGTTGTACTCCTTCGTACTCCTTAAATTCTCTTGACTGTGCCCCCTTATAATTCCTCGGCACGGATCTTCTTATTTATTGGTCCGTTACCTAGTCATAGATGTCCTGTTGTTGAGAGCGTAACTTCGGGGATGTGTTTACAAAGCCGTTGCCTAGCAATGGACATGCGCATCACAATATCACGTGGAGATATTCGTAATGTATGCATTGTGTTTGGATGATCTTGCATTTACGAGTAATATGGATCTCTTATCTTTCTTGTATGTGGAACCACGTTGAGTATTCTGCTGACATTGTGAAAAAGCCCTGTACATATTTAAACTTACATTTGGTATGTTCTGTTACTATTCTTTTGTTTATAAATCTTATGTAATGCTGGTTCATTGGTAGAAGGTCCTGTACTCTTACAACCTTATATTTTATACGGTCCTGTTATCATTCTTGTATGTGGAACCATGTTGAGTATTCTGACTAAATTTCGATCTCAGTACGAACCTTATTTTGTCTGTCTGTTGTGTTCAGTTTTCCTTTCACGTAAACCAATTCATTACGCCCTAATTTCGTTGCCAGCATTTCCGGTTCTCAGCGACGCAGGTTGAGCGAGAGTGACTTAAACAGTGTACATGAAATTTCGTTAGGGGTCTGCACTAAACGTTGTGGAGCGAATTGCATTTTGCTACAACCCTTACTTTTCACGAGCGTTAGCTTCAACTTTATAAGATTTATCAAACAAAAGACTCCTCGAGCAACAAATAGAAGTAGGGGGAAATACACCAGGGGGTGGCATTAAGAAGATGCGTTCCAGTTCATGTGACGCCTCTCTGCTGTCTCGTATATTGCACTGCGATTCGGGCAACCGTCCGGTTCGATGCAGGATGATCCGAGAAGATTGGACAGCATTTTCCATTGCTCACAAGCAGTAACCAGTGCTATTATAATATTGTAGATTTTCTTGGAGTACTTGGGTTTTGTGCAGATGTTACGTAAAATATAATGCATGGATATTTTATTGATTTGTTTTAGTCCAAACATTTCTTTTCTTGGATGAGTACTCATAAGAGTATCGCCATGAAAGTTCAGTGAATCATTTGTTTAAGCTGTAATAAATGACCATCAACATACACAAGTAGAACAAACTAGGAGAACTTTTTGCCATCTGCATTTCGACTATTTTTTCGTGACAATGATATGCAGGATATGAGCCCGTAAACCAGAGTTCTTTCTGAGAGTCCAGTAGTCTCTAAATTAGCCACTAATTCCCCAATGTTTTATGAAGCTTGAAATTTGTTAACGTGTTCGTTAATGCCCGCCACTGGTCTCTACCTTGGGTCCTATGAACCCTGTTCATGCCCTTATATAGTGTGCAAGATCTTTTTTAATATTACCCTTTTATTTACGTCTAGGTCTCCCGAACTGTCTCTTCCCTTCACATTTTACGAACCTAATTTCCATGCTCTCGTCACACCATGCGTGCTACGTTCCGAGTACAGTCTTCCATTACATTATTATTACAATTATGTTACGTTATTAATAAAATATTGCGTATCTCATATATGCAACGTCATCAAGCCTCCTACTGTTACTTCCTGTCTTTTAGATTCAATTTTTCTTTTCGACACGTAGTGAGATGCCCTACATTTATGTTCTTCCTAGGGTACCAACTTTTACAGCCATGAAAGGGCTAATACGTGTAAAATTATACCTTTGCGTACTCACATCTTTACAGTTCAGGACGGGATGCGTGCAAGCAAGCGATTCTGAAGTGAATGAGAGCGTATATTCTCGGAATTTAATATCTGTGAAGAAATTAGGGATAATAAATTTGTCATCGCCTTTGACTATGGTGCACGAGTGATAAACGTTTATTTTGGAATCATGTTGCTCTGAATATAGGTATACAGAACCTCCAGACATTTAGGCCTACACATGCACGTATCAGAATACACTCTGTTCTCTCTTTATCCACGTTCCTTCCGATTACATAGCTGTTCATTATAAAATACTACAAATCCAGTTGCATTATAACTTCCGACTGTAATCCGACGGTGAATTGAAGAAAAGTAATTAATAACCATTACAAATTTAAGAAAATTGTAGCTGGTAGGCGGTGACCATCCGTTTGATGCGATCAGGAGTACAATAGGCCGATCACGGTAGCCGAGCGGTCTAAGGCATGCACTGTCTTCGCTCGCTCGGAAGCCGGGATCGTGGGTTCGAATCCCACTCAGGGCATGGATGTTTGTGTGCGTTTTTCTGTGTTTGTCTACATGTAGAGGCCTTGCGACGAGCTGATCGCTCGCCCAAGGAGTCCTACCGTATGTGTAAGATCTAGAAAAACCGAAGTGAACGGAGTTCATGGAGGTAGGCCTAGGCCCACTGAGGCTGTAGTGCCAAAGGGGGAAAAAAAGGAGTACAATAGACCTCCGTGAAAGAAAGCCTAAAACAAAGACAAACACCGTGGTTTTAGTCCGCAAGCGAACTATACCGACCGAGCGACCGCCACTTGTCGGCGAAATTAGTGCCAACTTTAGCGGATAGAGGGTGTCACGTGGTCATCACAGCGGATCTCCACGGCCGTTAACCTCGGTTTTCTAGACCCGGAGCCGCTATTTCTTTGAAATAGCTCCTCAGTTATCCTGATGAGGCTGAATAGACCCCGTTCCAGACCCACTACTCCTCATACAAGAATCTGATAGCACCGGGAATCGAACCCGGAACTCTGGATTTGTAGCCAGGAACTCTGACCACTAGACCACAGAGGTGGTCAAAAAACTGAGGACGCGAGTCTTAAAATATCCTGTAATTTAAAATGTGGGCGCCTCATTTGACTTATATATGATATGCTGACCCAGCTTTCTTATTTAACCTAATCCAAATAAAACGTTGAAATTTGTTGGCTTTTACAACGATAACAGGTTCGAGCAGAAGTTGTCTCAAGAAACGATGGCGGTAAGGCATTCTTATTCCCCAAGCGCTGAAACCAATTTCAGCTTCAAGACACGTTACGAACAGCATCAGAAACAGTAGGGTTATAAATAAACCTTATTTATTTGCGAGCGCGAACTCAGGCAGAAGAAACGGACGCTCCTGCCGTCTGCTCGGCCCACTCATAACGCATGAGTTAGCTTCGTCGCTGCACTGTCTAGAAAAGCCACCGTAATTTTTATGTATTGGAACCACGAGAACACTTTATATTTATGTATACAGCAAAAGAGATACTGCATATAGAAAGAACACCCGGAAGTCTAAATTGTGAATTATAGTCACGTCTTGAGTAGCGGCAGGTACATCGCTGTCCTTGTTTCTCATACGGGGAGTGAAAGGATTTGTGAATCTTAAGGTGATCTCACTCTGAGTCACTCGGTTTACACTGAAATCTGTAGAGCGTGTGTGCCACGTTTTCCTGGGTGGCAAACATCAATGTTCGCTGGCGAGTTGCTCCCGCTGAGGTTTATTGGGTCCGATCGACTGTGATAGCCAGTGCATATTGATGGAGTGGGTTGGTCCCAGTTCATGTAACAGGACGGCCCTTTGTCGATATATCTTAACGAGTCTACTCCGGAAGTGACCTCTTGAGACTGGGAAGAAAATGTTCCGTTCTCTCCGATGTAATAAATACCGACTGAATGTCGCAATGGTTAGCAACCCTTCTTTATATTAGCGAGACCGGCGTGTCCATCGACCTGTCCGTACACATTCAGAGATGGTAACATAAAGTAGTCCATAAATATTCCCCGTCCTTCTCAACATTCGTCTTTATAAGCCTGTTTTACGTATGCAGATTATGCATATTCGTTAAATTAGCGAAGAACCCATTACACTATTCGTACTCGTAAGTTACTGCTTGCTTGGAAGAACGTGTCTGAAAGTTAACAGTATTATCTGACTGGCTAACTCGATGGAACATAGCCCTTCTTGAGAGCTAATAGTTGCCCAGCTGGTCATCTCAACATTTTATGGAACACGAAGGTTCATGCCGGTCACAGTGGCTTGTCCAGTCTAAGGCATGAACTGTCTTCGCCCGCTCGAGCGCTGGGATCGTGGATTCGAATCCCACTCGAGGCATGGATGTCTGTGTGCGTTTATTCTGTGTGTAGGTAGCGGTCTTGCGGCGGGCTGATCCCCCGTCCAAGGAGTCCTACCGACTGTGTGAAGGTCAAGAAACTGAAAAAGCGGCGGAGGTCCAACAAAAGTCTGTAGAGCCGTACATAGAAGGCTTTTTATTGAGTCCGCCATATCCTGAGCCAGATGAATCCACCCTCTCGTCTCATTCCTTTAATGACTCTAATATTCTATCATTCACGCCTAGGTCCTCAGAGAGATCTCCGTGCTTCAGTCCCTC
>NW_019732394.1:221122-226540 GCF_002891405.2 Cryptotermes secundus | reverse complement strand
TCTCTCTTTCTCTCTCTCTCATGCTTGTATTTTAAGAGCGGAAATTGGAATGAATAAAACAAGAGCTTAACAATACATCGTCACAAACTGGAGGGAAGTTGTTAAGCAAATTTTCCTCAGTTCTTACTTAGAGTTCTTCGCTTCAGGGAATCTGGTTTAATTACTAAGTTAAACAAAACTTAAAGTCATACTTCTGTAATTGAACTGGCCACAGTGGATCTGCTCAGCATTGAGACCCTTGAGTCCCTCGGTGCATATTTTTGTTTGTGCTTCGTAATGGTCGGCATCTGGGGAAGGAACAAGTACCAGTGGAGCAGGACAACCTAAGTACATTGCCGTATTAAGCCTCTGCTTCATCAGTTCATCTCTTTCAATTTAATGAAGTTACTTGTTTCTCGTGACGTGTAACTAGAAGCGTTTAAGTCTCTGGTTATCTGTCATTCTGTTCAGGTGTTCAGCCTTTTCGTATCTCTACAGATCGGTATTTTATCGTGTAAACCAGTGTTTCTGAATCGGTGGCTTGCTGACTGCTGTCGGTTCTTGGCCTAATTTATAACAAACCGAAATTTCCGTGATCATGACCTAATTTAGGACACAATCCGAATATTTGATCGGAACATGTAAATTGATTCTGCGAGGCAGCAGCGGTAACGACTCGACTCGGACGTTCAGTTAAACACGTTCGTACTGCTGTGCTCTCCAAAATGTTGAATAATTAATGCTTTTTTTTTTTTGCTTTTAAAATGTGTGCTTACTGCTGCTACTTTCTACAGAGGCTTGGTATTAACTTTGGACTAATGTTTCTATACCGACGAGGGTAGGAAGTTTGCGGAAAGCCTTGGTTCCAGTTTAAGAATTTTTAATTAGTTTCACATGCAGATAATTGTACAAATAACATTGCTGCTATAGTCCTGTGTACGCATTATGGCGTGCCATGTGTTTGTTTACTAACATGTTGATGTTTTTATACAGGCATTATTATAAATGCCCTATGAACAAGATTATTCTTTATATTTATTTTCTTAACTTCACACACGGTATTGAAATTTGGACATAAGAATTTATACGAGTGTTATACAAGGGCGTATACAAAGTATCTAAATATGAGATAAATATCGCAGAGTATTCAAATGATAAGGTATTTGTAATTTAGGGATATTGCGTAGCTGGAGTTAGATAACGCTGATGGATAATTAACAGAATTAACTGAATGTTCAATATTGTTTCTCTTGAATATTAAATTAAGCTACCAGTTATTACGTAATGTCGATTAGAAATCAGTTTATACAGATACATACAAACATGTAATTGCAGTCACGTGGTGAGAGCAATCGCTCGATAATGCGTTGCATTCGCATTTGTCTAGTCTCACCGCTGACTTCCAAAACTGTTAAAACTGATAGTCAGAACATGGTTTTCATTGGCATGGTATGGTAATCGCTTCATTGCTGAGGGAAGTTTGGATGAAACTACACTGACAGGGAAATAATACGTCACGACATTTTCCATGGCGATTCATTTTTCCCCCTCTAGGCACTACAGCCCCAGTGAGCCTAGGCCTACCTCCATGAACTTCGGGTTTTCTAGATCTTAGACATACGGTAGGACTCCTTGGGCGGGTGATCAGCTCGTTGCAAGGCCTCTACCTCTACAAAAACACAGAAAAACGCACGCAAACATCCCTACCTTATGTGGGATTCGAATCCACGCTCCCGGCTTCCGAGCGAGCGAAGACAGTGCACTCCTTAGACCGCTCGGCTACCGTGACCGGCATGGCGATTCATTACTTATTTATTTTATTTCTGGCTTATTTAATGACATTGTGAGTAACTTGCATTATATAGCTTCTGGTAATTCACTAACTCATGGAGCTGAGCCCTTGCAGCTACTCAAGAATTTTCCAGCATTTTATGGAACCCGAAGATTCATTACCGTGTTCACAAGAGCCCTCCACTGGTTCCTGTCGTATTCTAGATCGATCCACTCCATACCACGACATTCTGTCTCTCTGTATCCGTTTTAATATTATCCACCCACCTTCATCTTGGCCTTCCTAGTGATTTCTTTCCTTATGGCTTCCCCATCAATATCCTATATGAATTTCTCTTTGCCCCATTCGTGCTGTATGCCCTGCCCATCTCATCATCATTGACTTGATGACAAAGTGGCGCTGGGGAAGGTTTTCTCTTAGTACTTCGATTTCCCCTGCCAATCTTCATACCAATTGCTCGACAATCACCCTCACCTATCTTCTGGGGCTGGTACAATAGACCAGAAATGGCCGCAGTACATGGGACCTAGTTCCACCCCACTAGCAAAAAAAAGAAAAAAAGAAAAGAAATATACTCTCCATCCGTCCCCGTTAAGTCGTACATGGCCAGCATGGAGTGCATTTCGGGAGATCTGGAATGCTTATGTAAGTGACAGACCGTTGTTAAACAAACCGACGAACACACGACAACCCTAATATACATAATTGATGGAAAGGTATATGCTGTCTCCATTGTGGTGTTTGAAATGGTCTTAGTTTTCTTTAAGGAGGATAATGAAAATGGTACATAATTAATTGACACAGTGAACGGGAAGAACAGTTTGATGGCAGAAGGCAATCAGGTGCTCGGTTGCAGAATAATATTACCCCTACAGAATATACTTGAAGCCACAGGCATTATGTTGTTTTACGGTTGTGTTGGCTACCCAAGGTCCTTTTGAACCGATTCTGATCTCTCCAGCCGCACAGAACTCGATTATATTAACTTCTGGCCTATGTTGCAGCAGCAAACCGTCTTCTTATTCCCTTCATTACGAGTGTATACGTATATGTAAGTGAAACCGGAAGTGATGTATGTGCTTCAGGGTTTCTTGAGCTGTGCTGGAGCGCTTGACACTCGGAGCGGTATCCGTCTCGTTTCTGTGGCATGATAATAACTGCGCTGGTTTCACGCTGTCATTTTGCTGTTTTAGATCCTGTAGCCTCGGATCCGATAAGGATACGAACACGATGTATATTAAGTTAATGTTTCTGTAATCCGACCGTGTAGTTCTTATGTGCTCGTGGCTGTGCAGTCTTCCGAGAACATTTGTCTGCTTCACGAAAAATGCCCATTCTTCTCTGTTGTTTGGCTTTTGCCTTCATCTCTTCAATTTCAGCTCTCGTCTTTCATTTTCTACGTCTTCAGCCATCTGTCTCTGCCTTCCTATTGTTCCTGTAGCTTCTGGTTTACGCTGAAAAAATTTCTTAACCACCCTTGTCTGATTCTTCCTGATCACGTGATCCAACTACTCCAATCTTCTTCACCTTTTTTTTTTATCTACTAAAAATCTGGGATTTTATGTAATTGTCTCATTTCCTTATAACTTCTGAAGTAACTGGCAGTTTTTAGTGCCATACAGGTAATTTTGTTCCCTTGTATGAGTTTATAATATGAGAAGTCATTTCGGATATAAATTGGTTTTAAACGGGACGTGGATTTGTGAATATTCCGCGTACAATTGTACTTGGACTTTGTTGTATTCTTGTCTCAGTGACACGGAGTAACCATTCAACTTCGTAATGCGTAATGCTTCTGCTCTTTGAAATTAATCGACTATAAACTGGCTGTCTCATCACAACACGCACGTCAGACTTTCCAAGGCAATATTGTTTAGAATCCGCACTTCTGTATGCCTTATAACTGTGGGCCTGTAAGGAACTGGGACGCTGTTGCTGTAGCTCTGGTTAATTAAGAAAATACAAAGAAATACACAACTCTCAATAAGGGTATATTAGAATAGCAGACTGAGCTACTCTTTGCATGTTCTGTGGGTTTCCTGATGCTTAATTCCGACATTGCAAACAAGCGTTTTGATAAGGTTACTAATGTAAAAGGTGTATTTATATTTCCACATGTAAGGGGTTACGCGTGACGAAAATAACGGTTTCTAGTTCGGATGACTGGATTTATTAGAATTTCGGTTACACTCTCTCTTAATTACAATTAATACAGCGCTTGATTTAACACACTTTACAGTTCACCGTTACGCACGCACTAGGATTCTCAGTTTCTACTAGTCGTCTCCTAGCAACGTATCTCAACACAGAAACACTTAAAATCACTATAAAAACTTCTTGCTGTTTCGTTTTTAATCACTCTGGACTCACTCCTCCAGCTTACGACTGACTCGTAACTGCCTTGAACTATGTCACTCTTACTTATATAGCCGCGGAACGAACTCAGGCCTACAGTAAACATACGTGTATATCACGTGATCGCTATCCAGCCAGTCTATTGGCGCGCCAGTCGGCTCTGCACAAAACACAGATTCGCTATTGTTGCGTGTTTCACCGTGTTTACAGAGCTATTGCCTGGCAACGCGTTGATCAAATCCGTTACAATATTAAAGCATGAAATATGTCTAGTTAGAATATGTAATTTAAAGAAAGTTGCCCTCTCCCTACGAGTAGGCTAGTCGCACCATCATAATCATCAAGGCCGTAGTCCCAGCGTCTTCGTAACTGGCATTCACGAGCTCAGGCCCCTGTATAAGTCCCAGAATTTAATAGAACAAAGTTAGGACATGATGACAGGTTTGCCCTGCATGTTTTACGTCAGCTATCATGACCCTGGATAGTACCGTATGACGTTTGCTTAGAATAATGCGCGTCGTTACATTCGTGTTTGTAATTATAACGGAAATGCACTCGTAACCTGGCAGTAACGTGACGTACATGCATGTTGGCGGGATGACGGACAGTCGACGTGGTTTCGCTGGGCGACGCAACGTTTCAATTTACTTACTCACATGTTCTGTTTACTGCGCTAATAGACTGGTCGCTTTGATGTGATAGGGACCGGACATGGCATCTGTCGCCACACAAAGCTAAGCGTAAGCGCCTTATAGGAAAGTCGTATCTTCCCTTCGGTAATCTGAAGAATTAATTCAAATGAATTTTGTATGTAATTTCGCCGTTTTGGAAGACTATATTACATACCCTGGTATCTAATCGTAATACATTTGTTACCTATACACTGCCAGAGGAGGTTGGAACCTTGCTGGCAGAAAGGGGCTGATAGTAAGCACCAGTAGCGGTAGGGTATGGAGACAGTAGAAATTAAAGGGGGACGCACAATGGACCACTAACCGGTCTAAGTGCATGGGGAAACCCACCCCCTCAATACGGAATACGGAATAATACCTATCAAATAACAGAAGAAACGAAAGAGAATATACATGTAGGATTTGAGGTTTTCACGGCCGTGACTATGAAGAATGCCGTATTCTGGGATGTGGCGCCGTGTAGATCTCGTGTGAACTGACGTTTCGGAGGAACGTATTATCTCCATTTTCAGGGTAGAAAATCCACAAGCGAGGAACTATCGTATATGGCTAGCTCACGCTGATTCTTCGCTCGCGGATTTTTGTACCCTGAATATGGAG
>NW_019732394.1:163610-219384 GCF_002891405.2 Cryptotermes secundus | reverse complement strand
TTGAGAATAAAGCACAATAGATTTGAAGGTCGCAATGGCCCACCCCTTAAATGCGTATTGCCAATCCCTTCATGGCTTCACAAGATACTCGTATCAGGGAACAATTAAATGGCGGTCAGTTTTAATTAGTATGCTTACGGATGGATGAACTGGTGGGTCTGTGCGTGCGTGGAGAAATGATGGGCGGACGGATGTACATATCAGCGGACAGAAATAACGATAGGTGGGTGGATAATTGGATGTATGTGGAAAGGAACGGATAAAAGTTCACTAATGTACTTAATAGATGGGCTACACACACCCACACATCCGACTAACTTGTCAAATAATATTCGTCAAAGTAACATTCAATTCGGCCCCACACGTTTTTTAAATATACTATTTGCTGTTGCTGTTATTAGAACTGCCAGCACCACCACCACTACTGCTGCTGCTGCTACTACTACCACTACCACCACTATCACTACTACTACCACCACTATCACTACTACTACCACCACTATTAAAGTTTAGTTAANAAAAGTTCACTAATGTACTTAATAGATGGGCTACACACACCCACACATCCGACTAACTTGTCAAATCATATTCGCCAAAGTAACATTCAATTCGGCCCCACACGTTTTTTAAATATATATCATTGCTGTTATTAGAACTGCCACCACCACCACTGCTGCTGCTGCTACTACTCCACCACCACTACTACCACTACTACTACTACCACCACCACCACCACTATTAAAGGTTGGTTAGTTAGTTATTGGAGAGGGTGGGTTTCCCCATGCACTTAGACCAGTATTGGTCCATTGTACTTCCCTCTATGATATTCTACCAGTCTGTATACCCTACCGATATTGGTGCGTGCCATCAGTCCCGACCGAGCCAGCGAGTTCGGCCTCTACTGACTTGGCGGTATCTATAATGCTTCCCCCATCTATCAGAGGCGTTAGAGGCTACTGTTGGGCGGGAAATGTCCTTGAATTTAGCTCAGTGACCTTTGGAGATATGAGGTTCGTTTACGTGCTGTAAAGCTACGACACGGGACCCACGGCTTAAAGTCCCTACCGGAGGACTTTTCCGCCCTTAAAAATTCCACTACCTCCGCCGGGTTTGAACCCACGTACCACGAGTCATGAGGTGGGAACGTTACCTCTAGACTACGGAGGCCGCTACTATTAAAGGTTAATTAGCAATGGTGCAGTGCCGGAACTGATATGCCAGTATATTTAAACTACAGAAGTACACTCCTACATCTCTTCGTGTGCGCTGCGAATTTCAGTGATCTCATGTACCGCTTCATTCTCCGTCATCTGGCTGTTAATGGCTGAGGTGCGGTCAAGAGAAAATACTAGATGGAACAGTCCCGCCAACTTACTGGCTTGGGCAAAAGTTTTTAAGAAAATACATGATACTGAAACAGGCTCCTTTAAAATAAATAACGCGTGAATTTCTCCTCGCCATGTCCCAAAATCATATCCTCCGCGTAGGGTGCGCGACCGTGTNTTGAGGTGCGGTCAAGAGAAAATACTAGATGGAACAGTCCCGCCAACTTACTGGCTTGGGCAAAAATTTTTAAGAAAATGCATGATACTGAAACAGGCTCCTTTAAAATAAATATCCTCCGCGTAGGGTGCGCGACCGTGCGTTTCAGACCTGTATGTGTGTGTATTCAGCGTTCTCTGTCGATGCAAAGCAGACATTTCCCTCATACGGCTTCCGCTCGAAAAGAGTCCTCGTTACTTGTAAGCTGTGTGCAATGTCAGAAGTTACAGCTGTGTTTGCGTGAGCGGCTCCCAGTAACAACGAGGCCGAAGCTGCTCTTGGAATGTTAAACTTTCGTCTAAGAGGCCTTGCATAATACAGAAGGGCTTGTTTATCTCCATTGTGGTCATCGGCGTGTATGTGCTCCTTGACCCGTTGCATTGCGAGAGAGTAGAGAGTGAGGCGACCGGCGTTCTGTGTTTGTTACTGTCGGATTCCTGATTTATCGCTTGGGTGTTCGTGTTACTTTCCTGCTTCCTATCCAGCTTTCTTCCTCTCTTTCCGATTTATATTGGTTTCCTACTGTTCCACTCCAGTTCTTTCCCATTTTCTTTTTTCACCGATCACCATTTTGTTACTCCAGTTTGCGCTCCCGTGTGCACACTATAATTCGCCGCAAACTGTTAACGAATTACGCCGTAAAGAAGGAATACAGAGAACCGTGTGCATATAAGGAATGTTGTAATCTAGCGCCATATTGTGTACACGCAGTGTTTATATACATGCAGACGCGTGGTGTGTTTATACCAGAATGATCTGGACTGAATAGTAATAAACATTGTGTGCATATTATTAATTATCAAGTCAAGGAGGATGAGGTGGGCAGGTCGTGTAGTACGAATGGGGGTGAAGAGGAATGCATATAGGATATTGGTGGGAAAGTCAGAAGGAAAGAGACCACTGGGTAAGCAAAGACGTAGGTGGATGGACAGTATTAAAATGGATCTTAGAGCGATAGGGTGGGATGGTATGGATTGGATTAATCTGGCTCTTGTGAACACGGTAATGAACCTTCGGGTTCCATAAAATGCTGGTAAATTATTGAGTAGCTGCAGATGTGGCTTCTTCTCAAGAAGGGCTTAGCACCATAAGTAAGTAAGTAAATGTGCATATTATTAATGTTATATTTTAGCGTCCTGTTGCACTGATTTTCATCCATGATATGTATACAGTGGCCGTCTTGTAGTGTACTCAACACATTACAACACTCGCAGCTAAGAAGGGAACACATCATAAGACGCGGTTTACACAAAAAATAAGAAAAACGACCCCATAGTGAACGAACCGCATGCAAGTTTTAATTAAGACAAATAAGATGAATTATCTTAACAAATTTTAGCGAGTGTAAGTTTATCATAGTTGACAAATGGGCATTTTTAAAATACTTTTTAAATGGTGTTGTGAAGACATATGAGGGCAAGCAATGCAATAGATTGACGTAATTGGGACACCTGATGATGGCACTATGTTGCCGAAACATGTTGTGAAGTGACAGGTGAAATTGAGTGCACTACAAGACGGCCACTGTATACATATCATGGGTGCATATTATTTATAAATATTTTGACCTCTCTTCAGTTTCTTATAATGTTAAGGCCATGGATTTATTTCGAGTATTCATTTTACTTGACACTAAGCAAAGTAGCAAGGAACCTTATCCAACTGGAGCCTGTGTTGCACTCCGCGATGTGACCAGCCCGTCATAAATTCCGGGCAGTAGGTCGCTATTTCCACGATTGGCTCTTACAAATTCTTTGCCCCTGTTACGTTACCAGTAGCGCGTAACCCTTAAAAATGTGCAGAATACTGTCTTTCTTCCATTCCTTTATCCGTTTCATACCTCTGTCTAACTACCTCATTTCTCTCATGTTGTTTTCATATCCCTTTAATTTGTACGTCCTATTGTCGTTTCCCTCCTCCTTCCATCCTCTCTTCGTGTTACAAGTTTCCTTACCCCTCTTCTTCCCCTTCTCTATCCCTCCATCTCTTTCCCTCGTTTCCCATCCCTTGTATTTGTCCAACCTATCGTCATTCATCTCCCATTATCCTAGGAACGGCGCGTTGGTTTCCCCGTGCGTGAAACAAGCTGGATATCAACTGTATGTCGAAGTTTCAGTTGTCCTATTCTAAAAAAACATGAAAATTCTGAGCCCCAGACAATTTTTTTTCTTGTCCTGGCGCTTAGTCTTTGAAGATGTTTTCTAAACTTATAGGAAAGGTGTACATTCTTGGATGTGACATCACATTGTTTTGTTGTGTGCAGCTGTGGCGCAGCATAATGTTCACTGTATGCATTAAACAGCATGCCGTTGCCTAGCAACGAATGAGATATCGATAGATCGAGTTAAATGTAAAGAAGTCGCATATTGTCTCTTAGTAACCAGACCAGAGGCAGAGAAGAAACAGAGCTCTATCTTACGGTATACGAATATAGCCTTGCAGTCTCGTTTGCAGATACCTGCTTTCTGCTTGTTTCTCTCTTGGCTTATTCCTCTACCATAAAGATAAAGGCGATATGTTCCCCGAAACGTCGGGTGATTTTCAGCGGACTACACGGCTTTATATTCCAGAAGGTAGAACGCTTCATAACCACCTGTATAAGGACTTCAACCTTGCATAGGCAGGAAACCGAAGGATGCGAAATCCTTTTCGACTGTAACTTTTGAAGACTGTGTTTATGGGAAGCAACATAGACAGCACGTTTCGTACTTCTGACCACTTATGTGTAATGAGAAAGTGTTTGATCGTTGGGTCGATCTTCGTTATTTTGTGTATTGTATTTCTTTGCTTTTTCCTTAATTACTTTTTGGAATTTTATAATTATAATAAACATGTAGAACTATGAGGGGCACACAATAGCGTAGTTGGTTGAGGCACTATGCTACAAGTCGGAAGGTCGCGGGTTCGGGTCCCAATAAGGTCGTTGGATATTTTTCAATTGACCTAATCCTTCCAGCCGCATTATGGCCCTGGAGTCAACTTAGCCTCTAACATAAATGAGTACCAGGAATATTCTTGGGGGGGGGGGTAAAAGGCAGCCGGCGCGTAGTGCTGATTACCTTGCCGCCATCTGTGAGCCGATTGTCTAGAAAATGTGGGAACCTCAACATCTCACAACCCTATGGGCCTCCACGGCCTGTACAGGGATACCTTTTTTTTTGGCACTACAGCCCCAGTAGGCCTAGGCCTACCTCCATGATCTTCTCCGTTCACTTCGGTTTTTCTAGATCTTACACATTCGGTAGGACTCCTTGGGCGAGTGATCAGCTCGTCGCAAGGCCTCTACCTGTAGACAAACACAGAAGAACGCACACATACACACTAAACATCCATGCCCTGAGTGGGATTCGAACCCACGATCCCGGTTTCCAAGCGAGCGAAGACAGTACATGCCTTAGACCGGTCGGCTACCGTGACCGGCACAGGGATACCTTTACTTAACTTAATTTACTATGTAGAATTGTGCCTCAGTACAGATATTTCCCAACACGAGCCAATGGTTTTATCCCTTGGTGTGTATCGTTACGTTTAGCTGCGACATGTACCCTACATTTTAAAACGAAGCATGTCTGTGTAAGTCCACGTGCGTCTGTGGGGGCAGACAGCAGGACTCGCGCTGTGCAGAAATAAAATTGCATGCAATTATTGTGACTAGTTAGTGAGTCACAACGTACCTACCTATAGATTTTGTTTGTGCCAGACATGCAGTTCTAATATATATCCACATGACCAAATCATACTAATTAAAATCATTATGTTCGGGATTAATGGGTTTTTGGACTTTGCCCGTCGTCCGGTATTTTAAAAACACAACATTTCTGATACTGGATCTCCTTTCCGTCCTCAGGTGAGAGGGTTGGGAGAAACCTACCATGTTGGATCATTAAAAATAGCTAGGTCCAATGACCGAAGTTAGCTCTTTGTAACGGAAGAAACAGATTAGGTATCTCGCACCCCTCACCTGAGGACGGAAACAGATCCAGTTTACGAAACGTTGTGTTCTTTAGTGCTTTTTAGAATACCGGACGAGGGACAAGTCGAAAGTCCAATAATCGCGAGTGTCATACACTGCAGTCAAAACACTTTGGAATGCAGTAATATGCAGTTAAAATAAACACTTGTATCTGTAGGCCTTAGCCGGTCACGGTAGCCGAGCGGTCTAAGGCATGTACTGTCTTCGCTCGCTTGGAAACCGCGATCGTGGGTTCGAATCCCACTCAGGGCATGGATGTTTAGTTTGTGTACAGGTAGAGGCCTTGCGACGAGCTGATCACCCGCCCAAGGAGTCTTACCGAATGTATAAGATCTAGAAAACTCGAAGTGAACGGAGAAGTTCGTGGAGGTAGGCCTAGGCCCACTGGGGCTGTAGTGACGAGGGGGAAAAAAATCTGTAGGCCTTAACTAACCAAATGAGTTAATATTAAATATATTTCATGTGTGTATGTGTGTATGTGTGTGTGTGTGTGTACTTGCCGAACTGGGGCTCTTGAATTCCGTGGCTGGGGTGATGTTACACCCTATTTAATGCGCTGCCGAAAAATCTTGGCTTTTGAGAAGTAGGCTTCGTTTTAAATTGCAGTCTGAGGAGTTGAGCCTTAAAAGACATGTGAATGACTTTCACTAGAAGGTGTTAGGCAGCTCAGAATTTCGGCCCGTGTTGATCGAAAATATAGTCTGGTTTTCATAAGGCCATAAATGGCCTTTTGCTATCATCCAGTAAACAGAGTCTCAGGTACTGTTTGAGCTCGACATGGAGGACTTTATATCTGAGTTGTCTGGCAATTCCGATTTTCATTCATATTGATTTTAGATTGAAGCCTGGTTTATTTCTATTTCTTTTTATTGCTAGTGGGGTGGGACTAAGTCCCTTGTACTGCGGCCACTTCTGGCCTATCGTACCAGCCCCAGATGATAGGCGAGGGTGATTTTGGAACAATTGGTGGAATGAAGATTGGCAGGGGAAACCGAAGTACTCGGAGAAAACCTGCCCTATCGCCACTTTGTCCACCACAAATCCCACTTGACCAGACCCCGGGATCGAACCCGGGTCGTCGTGATGGGAAGCCAACGACTAACCGCTTGAGCTATGGCGCGGCCCGTGGTTTTCAGGTTAGTAACACTATAAACAAGCCTTTGGGTGGACGCGTGTTACTTGTACTACTTTTCAGGAAGAATTCTTATGTTATTTATACAAGTTGTATGTATCATTTCTCTCTCCGAGAGTGTGGCAGAAATTCCTAGAGATCGATAACCTGTCATCGAAATGCGTCTTTGAGTTTCGTTTGTTCTCAACGGAAACATTGAGTAAATTGTCATTACAGCCACCTGTTACGTGAGGAACATGCCACGCAGTTTCTTTGGGATACGAAGGCATTTTAGCCTCCTTCTCTTATTTGGAAAATGAAAGGCTTCTGAGATCACCTTGCTGTCTCTCTGTGTCTGTCCATCTGTCTCACCGTATATTCCCATAATTTTTAGGAGGCTTATGAGATGACCCTTCTGTCTGTGTCCTTCGTCCGCAATTTTTGTTACTTTGCTACTTGTATGTGTCCCCTGTCGTTGCTAATGTATATTATGTTGCATGTCTTCCCCAATTTTTTCGTTTCCTGCGGTCCCTGTAGTTTCAAAGGCAAGTAGGCGATTATTTCTAGCCAGAACTTCTTGTTCACTTGTAGTTATGTAGGCTTCTCTTTATTCAAGAGGTGTACGGTTTACATCACCTGGGATCTCCACTAACAGACCATACTCTACAGTATTATCATTTACGCCCTATAAGAGGTTAAACCGGTTTCCCTGTTTATATGGAATTTTTTTATTGCGAGTGGGGTGACGCTAAGTCCCTTGTACTGTGGCCACTTCTGGCCTGCTGCACCAGCCCCAGATGATAGGCGAGGGTGATTATGGAGCAATTGGTGGAATGAAGATTGGCAGGGGAAACAGAAGTACTCGGAGGAAACCTGCCCTAACGCCACTTTGTCCACCACAAATCCCACTTGACCAGACCCGGGATCGAACCCGGGCCGCTACGATGGGAAGCCAGCGACTAACCGCTTGAGCTATGGCGCGCCATTATATGGAACTTATTGTGAAAGTCCTGCAGTTCGAGTCTGATGCTGAAAGAACGGCGGATAGAAACTGATGAGGTGGTCGCAGAAACAAGCTCAATCCAATTCTCATTTGAAGGCTCTGACGAAAGTGAACTCGACATGAATTCGATCTACATACTTCCGGATCCTGTGCTGAATGGGATTGCACAGATAAAAGGTAATCGTTGTGAAATTAACAGCCATATTTTCAAAATATTGGGTCGTAATTACTTACTTATAGGGCTGAGTCCTTCTTGTGAAGCCGCCAATTGTGCAGCTACTCAAAAACTTCCCAGCGTTTTATGGAACCGGAAGGTTCATTACCGTGTTCACAAGAGCCCTCCACTGGTCGCTATCCTGAGCCAGATCAATCCAATTAATACCATCCCATCCTATCTAAGATCCATTTTAATATTGTCCCCCCACCTACACCTACGTACTTGGCGAAGTGTAGAAGTTATGAAGCTGCTAATTGTGCAGTTTTCTCCAACCTCCTGTCACTTCATCCCTCTTCGGTCCAATTTATAGACTACTCATTTTTCATAAATACAAAAGTTGAGACGATAATTTTTTATAAATGTCTCTTGGAAAGAAATAGATTCCCAATTATGACAATCTTGAAATTCAGTTCTTAAATTATGAGCAGGTGAGAATTGTTGGATTTTTGGACTTTGTCTATCGTCTGGTATTCTAAAAGACTAGAGAACACAACGTTTCGGAAACCGAATCTGTTTCCATCCTCAGTTGAGGGAGAGACACCTGCTGTGTTGTGTCCCTTAAGAAGAACTAACCTCGATCATCGGACCCGAGTGGGTGTCTCCCTCATCACCTGAGGACGGCAACAGATCCAGTTTTAGAAACGGTATGTTGTCTAGTTTTTACAATACCGGACGTTGGACAAAGTCCCGAAACTCAGTAATTCTGGATGTTATGCACCATCGTCAGAACCCTTTGGAATCTCTTTATGGGAAGTTGATTCTAACATTTTTCTGTAATCACAAAACCGGGCTATTATTGTATTCAGCACTACCCAGCTGCGTACAGGTGTTGCTGTAAACAAGTAGACCTGCCAGTCATTTTATAAAAACTTGGTTGATGAACACACACACACAAGAACTGTTATAATCTCGGTTCATAGACCCTGCCACAAATGACACTGTTAGCTCATGATCCAAAATGTACACATCTTCTGTCTGTATCATATTGTTTCTGTTTGCCTGGTGGTTGCTGGGGTACCATAGAAGATATAATGCATAAAGCGATTTCTACCAACAGCTACGCAACCATAGTCAATTTAATGTATACATAAGTCTGGTTGTATTTACAGACTTATTGCCATCACCAGAATAGATGTATGATGTTACCAGAACCTTGATTTAATTAAAATTAGGACGTTTCTGTATTTGTTTCTTATATCAGATATAGGGTTTGTTGCTCTCATTTTTTACGTTTTTTATTAAAACTGAATTTAGAGTGGAGATCTAATATGCACGTAGTTACAAGTACTAAATTGATGTCTGTTGTAAGAAATAAATAATTTATTCGTAATAGTTGGGATATATCATATTATTTCTAAAGTTTGTGAAACTTACATAGAGACGATTAATCTAATATACACACAGTTTCTCGTACGGAGTAAGAGTTTGTTAGAGTTGTGTTGTCCAGTGTAGGAAATAAGTAATTTGAGTGCACTCGTTTCAAGAGAAACCCAGACGGAGTTCGGGTAATTTAGCTAAAATATATAGCTTTTCTTATTTTTAGAAGTATTAACTCTGTGAATCCCGTGTCACTTTTTTGACAAAGTGTCTAACACAACTTAATCAGTAACTTTATGTTGTCGATTTGCGATGGAATGACATATATATATATTACCGGCTTTGAATTGTTTCAGAATCGTTCTTATGCCGTAAAATACTCGTATAAACTTGAAGACCCTATCAAACGAGAACTTAATTACTTTATGTTGAATTTATGGGCGTAACAAACACTACATGTTTCCCGGAATTGGCAGGTTGCTTCAGATAAGTACGCCAAATGTTAATCAGTTCGCATTGATCCCAGCGAAATTGAATTATATTTCTCTCAGGAGACGTGAAGTGGGGTTAATTTACTGTACTAGGAACAGTACACATATTTAGTTTCTGCTTGGTTTTAGATTAATTTATCCTTGTAATTGTAAAGAAATGAATGCAGGAACACTAATACGATTTTAAATGCCCAACCCTCTAAGCCCCACTTTAACTGCAAATCAGATACACGTTTATATAATGGATATTGAAATAATAACTATCGAAAAGCTATTTTCTTCGATGACCAGTCATTTACTCTTTAGTAAGATTGTTTTAGTTATCATTTCTGCGAAATAAATTGGTATTGGGTTTAATTACAGTTAAATGGTGACTAATATTAAAATGAACTTTACAATAGATTTATAAACGGTTTAATGTCAAAATGGATTTCATATTCGGATGTTTTCCTTTCACTGTGATAATCGTGTATAGAATACGATTTCAGTTATCTTGAATGGGATTTTCGTTTCTCAGTCTCGTACACAAACAAGTAATCTCAAAATCACGCAGAGTCCCCTTCGTATGAATTCCATGTTCATTTGCCAACATTGCTGATGTTCCCGCCTTTCATTCCTCGGTGCATAAACATTAAATTATCATCATCATCGTCGGAAAATTGACCCTTTTTGAGCCATATCCTTCCTTAGAAGATTCTGCCATATTTGCTATGAATTAGACCATCCGGTTTTCCCTCCTTTGGATTTCGCAACAATAATTTTTAACAGAACAGAGTCATCAGGCCTGAGCCCAACCCGAAATCTGGACGACCAGGGGCCTGTGTGTATGACTCCTAGTGACAGTGCTTAACTAAAATGATGTATATTTTGTCGCTAAGTAAGAACTGAATCAAAAACACAGTTCTTCACAAAAAACAATTGCGTCATTTCGTCTGTAACTTCGAAGTTTTAGAGACGTGACAGAATACGTTTTTCTCCACAGTGCCACTTTGCATTCACTTGTTAGCTCTGTCAGAAATGAATATAATGCGACAGTACAAGGAAACCACAGAGCCATTGTAGAAATAATAATATTAATTATTCATTGCAGTATATTAATCTCGAATTAATATGGGATATGAGGTTCTTCCAACGGAGGTTATCAATAGTCTTGCCTTCCATGATATAACACTGTGTAGTCCGTTGAGAGTCATCCGACCTATCGGAAGACAGTGGCGCCTCCATCTTCAGGGTCGAAGAATAAGCCAAGCGAGAAACCAGCATGAAATACGTAGCAAGCAGTCCTCCCTGCAGATAGTAGACAGTTGATGTGGTAGTGTTAGTGTTACTACTACCACTACTAGTAGTAGTAGTAGTGGTGGTGGTGGTGGTGGTAGTAGTAGTAGCAGCAGTGGCAGTATCAGGTTTATGGAAATTTCAGCATCTGGAGTAATATTTGCACTTGCTGCCTAGGTTTCAGCTTACGCACATCCACCCATGCTTACATACATATATTCGTACGTACGTACAGACATACACATGCAAGCGTAGGCTGTTTTCATAATGGCGTGGCAGCACGGCTGTTAACCCTAACTCACAGCGCTTTAGGCCACCTACAGAGACAATGATATGTCCCCCTGTGCATATGAAGCAGGTATGTCTGCATATAAGTCGGGAGGAGCTGTCCGTATTTACATCCAGTCTGGGCATCACCAGGACGAGGAAACAAGACAGAATGGTCGGTAGGAGTGTAGAAGCTTGCACTTAGTATTTGCAACGCCGTGTGGATCAACCCTTTCCCGTTCCTCGTCCCTAAAATTAACCGAGTATCCCAGATTAGGCAGAAATTGCGGCTATGTAATTACTCCCTCGTATTGATGGGCCTGTCTGAATGTTCAGAAAGGACCGCCTCTGGCAGTGGTCCTGTCTGAATGTTCAGAAAGTACCGCCTCTGGCAGTGGTCCTGTCTGAATGTTCAGAAAGGACCGCCTCTGGCAGTGGTCCTGTCTGAATGTTCAGAAAGTACCGACTCTGGTAGTGGTCTTGTCTGAATGTTCAGAAAGGATCGCCTCTGGCAGTGGTCCTGTCTGAATGTTCAGAAAGGACCGCCTCTGGCAGTGGTCCTGTCTGAATGTTCAGAAAGTACCGCCTCTGGCAGTGGTCTTGTCTGAATGTTCAGAAAGGACCGCCTCTGGCAGTGGTCCTGTCTGAATGTTCAGAAAGTACCGCCTCTGGCAGTGGTCCTGTCTGAATGTTCAGAAAGGATCGCCTCTGGCAGTGGTCCTAAGGCAGTTGAAACTGGGTGATACAAATAGAATCATTTTGCCTACTCCCCCATCTTCGTCTCCGCTTCCTAAGTAACTACGTGTATAAAGGCCGCGTCATAGCTCAAGAGGTTAGTCGCTGGCTTCCCACCGCGGCGGCCCCGGTTCGAGCCCGGGTCAAGTCAAATGAGATTTTTTCGTGGACATAGTGGCGCTGTAGTAGGTTTTGTTCGAGTATTTCGGTTTCCCCTGCCAGTTTTCATTTCACCAAATTCTCCACCATCATTATCGCCCAGGGCAGGCTACAATAGGCCAATCAGTGGCCGACGTGCCGAGTGGATCCAGGTAGACTCCACCCCCCTCACACCCCCCCACCACGCGTATTAAAAAAAAATCTACATGTATAACGTTGCCGTTACAAGCGAACTGCGCCTTTGCTTATCTGTCCACAAATTTAAGTGGAGACTTAAATATTATAGACACTAATGGGCCATGATACTGGCTGTGAATAACTTAGTGTTGGACACCTGCCCATGTTCGTGATTTTTAATTTCATCGTGTGGAGTGTGCCGGCCGTGCGAACTGGAAGAACAGGAGGTGCAACTTCTTGTCTCTCTCGGCCCTTGCACGGCGACCTACAGTGGTCTATTGTGCTGTTTGGCAATCTTAGTTCTCTTTAAGTCATGACACAACTTCACAGAGTGGAATCAGCCGATTTCATTCTTCCTCAGAACTTCTTGTCATGCTCGTACACTGTTGGTGTGCTGGGTTGTCCCCTTTTTATATAAACGACACATCTACGATATATGTCGGCTTTATAAGGTCATCATCAGGTGGATACTTTTATGTAACAGCTGTACTGTTGACACAAGTTCCAATTATTGTATAAATTTTGTTAACACTTTTCATTTTTAATTAAATTCAACAAGAAGGATGACATTGACGGGGTATGAAGCACGCTTTTCTGCTAAACTGTAGCGTGGAAACCTGAGTGGAAGAGACCTCTTGGGAGACCTAGACATAGATGGGAGAACAGTATTAAAATGGTCTGATTCATGACATGATCCAGTGGTAGGCTCTTATGAGCAAGGTAATGAACCTACTAGTTTCATAAAATAGAGGGGGATATTCTGCGAGCTGCTTGCAGTGATGTTAGTTCACTCACTCATGGAGCTGAGTCCTTCTCGAGAAGCTGCCAACTGTGTAGCCAATCAAGAATTTCCCAGCATTTTATGGAACCCGAAGGTTAATTGCCGTGTTCACAGGAGCCCTACACTGATCGCTATCCTATGCCAGATCAATCAGATCCATACCATCCCATCCCATCTCTCTAAGATCCATTCTAATATTGTCCACCCGTATACGTCTTGGTCTTCCCAGTGGTCTCTTTCTTTATGGCTTTCCCACCAATATCCTATACACATTCCTCTTCTCCCCCATTCGTGCTACATGCCCTGTCCACCTCATCCTCCTTCACTTGATCATTCTAATTATACTTGGAGAAGAGTACAAGTTATGAAACTCCTAATTATGAAGTTTTCTCCAACCTCTCATAACTTCATCTCTCTTGGGCCCAAATATTCTCCTCAGTATCCCGTTCTCAAACAACTAACATTTATGGATCAATAGGCATGCTTCATTAGAGCGGGCCTGACACGAGCTTGTTAGTTTTTGTTAAATGGAATGGGCGGTTGTTGCTGTATTCACAAACTTTGTCTGCAAATTGGGAATGTAATATATACAGAGTGTGGTATTTTTTATAACGTGAAACTATTCAGTAGAACATAACATGTATTCACTTTATTTCTTTGTCGGAAATATTTTAAAACGATAAAATTTGTGGGGGGAAATCTGTCCAGCAAATTCAAATAATATACCCTGGGTAGTTAATTTTCCTGGAATCGAAGAATGTATGGTGTCAGGCGACTGAAATTGTCGATTTATTTGACTCTGTTGACATCCTGTTTGCTCCTGACAGTTAGCAAACAGAACTAAATCCATAAATGGTTGACAGGTTCGTGCAAAGTTTACTCAGGCTCCTTCACTTACGCTGTTTTATGTATGATTCAGCAGTGCACTGAGTTTCTGCACTTTGGTCATTTCATATGCCTGCTTTCCACTCTTCCCTTTCCATTATCACTCCTGAAGGGTCGCTCCTTCTGCATTCAATTGTTGTAAACCAACCTGTGGTAACATATGGTATCATCTTACTGGGTTTAATAAAGATCATCCAATCGGTACAGAAGTCATCAGCCTACTATAATTCTACTGAAATAAGCCGTAACTAACTATCGGGAATAAACAGTCTACGTATATGGTTAGGGGGGTCAGTTGATGCGAGAGTCTTTTGCCATTTGTGTGTGTGCAGAGTCTGGAATCGAATGAATCTTTAAAATACGTTTTGGATATTTCGTTCTATTTATATCAAGTGAGTTAATTCATAATTTAGCTTGAAGCCATGTTTCTCAAACTTGGTTTGCCTCGGGAAATCCTAACCAGGCCTCTCAACCAGAAGGGACATAAAGAAGACGCTACAATCATATACGGTGCATACCCTGTAACAGACCATGGAGGCCCATAGGCTTCTGAGCCGGTGAGGCTCCCACATTTTCTGGATATTCGGCTCACAGATGGAGGTGAGTTTGTCAGTCTTACGCGCCGGCCGCCCTTTAACCCCAGGAAGATTTCTTATACTCATTTCTGTTAGAGGCTGAGTCGACCCCAGGGCCATAGTGCAGCTGGAAGGATTAGGTCCATCGAAAATTCAGTGACCTCATCGGGAATCGAACCCGCGACCTTCCGGCTGGTACCATAGTGCCTCAACCAAATACGCTACCGCGAACCCCACGAAGAGTACAACAGAATTGTAAATGTTTTATGTTGGTTATCTCATTGCCGAGACTTAAGTTTCTGGGCCTTTCATTTTGTTGCTCTTATTGCTCTGCGAGTTTTGGAAGCAAAGATGGATTCTCGTGTCGTATGTTTATCCTTTGTTTTATGGCAATGTATCCTGTAAACATAAGCCCACAAAGGTATCTAATTTGCGGTTCAGAACATTTAAATATCTACAACTAAATGCGACTCTGCTAATGAAGCCATTTTCCTCATCAGATCCCTACAGCAGTGATAGCAAATCATTTGGCTGTCTGGTGTCAAGTTTACATCACACATTGCTCACGAATATGAAAGGGGGCTTGTCATCATTGTTGCCTCATTACCGCCTGAAGAACTCAACGAGGTGTCCATTGCTACAAATAGTTCACGCAGTTCTGTGATTCTTAGTTTGTATTTTTTTTTCATGAGTTTTTTCGCAAGGTAACCATACTGTTCGGTATTCGGGGTGGAGACATAATGCAACAGAAAATGTGTAAAGTTTTCCCTGTGTGTAAATAATTAAGCACTACGTTATGTAGACATATGGGGGAGTGGATGTATATATCCACATATTCTTGATCTCGGCACTAGGTGCAGGTGAGTGGCCAGCTTCGCGCCTATCGCCCCTATCCATTGGATAGGAAGCTGGGTTGGCCCTAGAGCAAGTCTGGACGACTTGGAGATGGGAAAATTCTTGACCCTACCGGGACTCGAACTCCAACCCCCATGTCGTCCAACCCGTAGCCAGTCGCTATACCGACTACGCTATCCCGGCTCCTGAACAGGAAACAAAATATTTAACTAAAATGCTTATGTTTTCGTGAGCTGTTGAATTTTGGTAATTCAGTGGTGGCTTCAGATGTTGACATGAACAAAACCTGTAGCCACTAGTGCGAACCTTTACCCCAGTCGATGCCTTTAGCTGGCAATCTGTGCTCTATAGCATAATTTTAGTAGAGCCGTCCTATTTTAAGTACCGGATGTGAGCTCTTGATTGCGATGAACAGTCCTACTTGAAAGCGTAACTGCTTCAAACTTCTGTTCGAGAGCGATCATTTAGTACGCACATTGCAAGTTCTGCGGCATATGCTTTGACGTGCGTTTGAATAATTGTATAGGTTTAGGTAGATATGAGTTTCAGTATCATCTTCATATGGGCTCTGAATTCCATCCAGTTAAGCCGCCCGCATATGATACTGAAGACTCATCTCCTTCCAGTTCCGATGTTACGAATGCCAAAGCATACTTCACGCATCCATTCGCAGTCATGATGTGGTGCTTAATGAAAAAATGTGGAGCAGCGTTTTTAAGGAGCTAAAACGCAGCTAGTGATGAAGTTCTCTCCCTTTTACGGAACCCAGTGGCTCAATACGATACTCAAAAGAACCCGTCATTGGTCGCTGTCTTGAACAAAATGAGTCCAGCCGCCATCCTCCCAGTCTACTTCTTGAAGATCCATTTCAATATCATCCCTCATGTGAGCCTATCTTCCAGGTGATAATATTCTTCATGTATACGCATTGTGTGCCGGTCACGGTAGCCCAGCGGTCTAAGGCATGTACTGTCTTCGCTCGCTTGGAAACCGGGATCGTGGGTTCGAATCCCACTCAGGGCATGGATGTTTAGTTTGTATGTGTGCGTTTTTCTGTGTTTGTGTACAGGTAGAGGCCTTGCGACGAGCTGATCACCCGCCCAAGGAGTCCTACCGAATGTGTAAGATCTAGAAAAACCGAAGTGAACGGAGAAGCTCATGGAGGTAGGCCTAGGCCCACTGGGGCTGTAGTGTCAAGAAAAAAAAAAAGAAGAAATACGCATTGTGTGCCTTTCTCATCTCTTATGTTGCATAATGAGTTAAGCAAACACTTGTGCGATGAAAATGTATCTTCCCTCACTAGAGATCTGACGTCAGTAAACCGAACACAGAAATGTGTTCTCTCCAAAATGTAAAAGAAGCATGAAAGAAAATATATTTATGCAGTATATTCATGTGATAAGTTTTTCGTATATGATAGTGTCACGATTTTATAGAGTTATTATAGAGGGGTTGACCACCCATACACGCAACCCGTTACTAGCCGTACTACCATCGCTAGTCTCCACACGTTACAAGTCAATGTAGCATACGCTAAGTCTTCTCGGTCTGCTTTCACTGGTAGTTTCCTGGTAACAGAACTTAACAGTAGAGATTCTTCAGCTTCTGTTCTCACGTCGTTGCCCGCTGGCCAATACTCCTAAGTTCCAAGACAAATCAAAGTTACTTAATTACTAGCGGTTTACCGCGAATCAGCTCGTCTTGGCGCCAAGCCCCTCGAGACTAACGACCAGATATATTTTTTCCAACTGAACTCTTGCTGTCATAGTCCTTATGTAACGTGCTATCTGAGGAGAAGATGGATTTCTTATGAACATGCTTGACCTTTCGTCAATTGTACATGTCACACATAAAGTATAGCATGTTCTTGATAATTTTTCCTTTTACACTATATACAAGTCATCTGTCAGTACTGGCCTTGCAAATTAAATCATGCCTATCTTACGTATCATATGCTACAATGGCAGTTTTGTCACTTGAACGGTCGTAAGCGGCTCTCCAGGGTAGGGCTTGGACTGGTTCTAACAACCCCTCAAGTTCGCGCCATAGCTCAAACCGTTAGTCGCTGCCTTTCCACCGTGGCAGCCCGGGTTCGATCCGGGTCTGGTAAAGTGGGATTTGTGGCGGACAAAGTGGCGCTGGAGCAGGTTTTCTCCGAGTACTTCGGTTTCCCCTGCCGATCTTCATTCTACCAATTGCTCCATAATCATCCTCGCCTATCATCTGGGGCTGGTAAATAAGGCCAGAAGTGGCCGCAGGACCAAGTGGACTCAGTCCCACCCCACCATGTAGTAGTAATAGTAGTAGTAGTAGTAGTAGTAGTAGTAGTTGTAGTGTGAACGGAGAAGTTCATGGAGGTAGGCCTAGGCCCACTGGGGCTGTAGTGCCAAGGAAAAAAGTAGTAGTAGTAGTAAATTTAATAGGGTTGACCTATTTTAAAATTAATTTTCAATTTTAATTTTAATTAAGGCATGCCGATAATGTCCACATGCTATTGTGATATAGAGTACATTACCACACCTTATAGACACGTGACGATGGCCATGTATGGCCGAAACAAGTCTTGAATGAAGAATTAAAGTGACTGTAAACTTTTGTTGCATTAGTGACAGAAGTATATATTGCGTGAATTAAAAACTGGTTACATGGGGTGACACTGAAATGTGCTAGGTACGGGGGAAGAGGTACTTTTGCATGCCGTAAACTTGAAGAGAAACTGGCGAAGGAGTAGCCTTACCAGTTGGTTCGAATCGTCTGAACCGAGTTTTGATGTCAATACAGAGTCGACTCTGTATGTTCTCTAGAAATCAGTGAAATGGCTAGGATAGCAGTTGAACCCACAGTTCCGGGCAGCTTTCGTCATCGATTTAGCCTGCAGCAGCATAGGAATTTCCCCGCAAGCCGAGAAAATATAAAAATGCACACAAAGTTATGAAGAAAGTTACCTCTTTTTGCCCTCTGACTTCTAGAGGGTTAGATAACCGGCATTACTGCGTGCACCTTATTGGTTGAAAGTTGTGTCAACAAGACGTGCCCCTCATAGCATGAGAGATGACATACCGCCGAGTTTAGCCAGATCAGTTCGCATCGTGAGGGTAGGGGCTTCAAGGCCACATTGCAGCAACATCCTCAGAGCCGAGACCGTCTTAGTCGAGTTGAATGTTCTGTGCGCTACGTCTTAATTCAGTCAGCAGTAACAGGTTTATTTTTAAGAGACTGAGGAGCCCTGATGCCTCTTATGGGCGTAGGTTGGTGGTTGGAAATATAACACTAAGGTAAATATTTTCAATTGTGGGTGAAAGACTCCAGAAAATTATATAATGTCGAACTTAATAACTTTCGCTCCTCAAGTATTACTGGGATAACCAAATCAACAAGAATGAGATTGGCGAGTTATGTAGCACGCATGTGAGTGGTGAGAGGTGCATACAGGCTTGTGGTCGGAAAACCTGAAGGGAAGATCAGTCACAGTGTGTAGATGAGAGGTTGTTTTAAAATTGACCGAAAGAGAATGCGGTGGGTCTAGATTCATTTGTCTCAGGACAAGGTCCACTGGCGGGCCCTAGTAAACGTGGCGGTGAGTGTTCGAGTTCTGTAGAAGGCTGGGAATTTCCTGATTAGCTGAGTGATTGTTACCTTCTTAGGCCAATTCTACTTGGGGTAGTTAGTTATGGGGATGTGTTTTTCGGTGCTATGCTAACTCTTTGAAGCATGAAGCATGAAGGAGCATGAGGAAAGAAGAGAAAATGGAAGGGTTAATGGTGAGAGAAGCTCCTTTGACGTGGGAAGGGGGACAGAAATAGCCACTGGCTTTGAAGGTTCCCAGGTAGTTCCCACTGTCCTTCTGGTAAAGGTAGGGTGGACAGAATATGGAGAGATGGGAAGCAAATTTGTTTTAATAATATCTAAAAATTCATTTCCTACCTCAAAGGAAACATGCAGCAACACCTCCGTTCATAAGGACCGTTGGTTAAAGTTGTTTGGGAAAACCGCAAATTTTTATTAGCAAAGAAAAATCAAACGGAGGAACACCCTGTGTTCAGATGCAAAGTCTTGGTAATAATGTTGAAGCGGGTGGTGCAGACAGAGCTATATCGTAAACGTAGAGTCGCGAGGCAAATGGGCCGCGCTCTTAGCATGACAGAACTGGCCGATTTCATGATGCGGGCTCTAAGTATAACTTTCTGCCACCAGTTGGCATCATGCCTGGTTAACAGATCGTTTTGTGTGTGGATAATGCATATGTATCTCCCACTGAAAGCCACTTACATTTGGCTATATTTCGTCCTCAGTAGCAAAGCGAACTGTCGTTATTTTATGCCATTTCTGATTTCCTTTATATATATATATTATTTAGGCGTGAACTAGGATGTAGATCTAATGTGTGGAACAGTAAAGAACACGTTACTAATGTGTATCGTTTCAAAAGAAAAAGAGATCAGTATGGGCTGGACATGTAATTCGAAAGTGCGAAATCAGATATGGAAAAATAATTTGGATAAAATGGTAAAGCTATCCCTGAAACAGGCCGTAGAGGCCCATATGGTTGTGAGACGTCGGGGCTGCAGAATTTTCTAGACCTCTGGCTCATGGTGGTGAAGCTGTCAGCCTCACGCGCCAGCCTCCTTTTACCCCCAGGAAGATTTCTTGTACTCAGTTTTATTAGAGGCTGAGTCGACCCCAGGGCCATAGTGCGGTTGGAAGGATTAGTTCAATTGAAAAATCGGATGTGCTAATCGGGAATTGAACCCGCGACCTTCCGGCTTGTAGCACTGTGCCTCAACCAACTACGCTACCGCGTGCCCCGAGAATTTGGATGGGGAAACAAATTAATGGGGAAGGGAACTTGAATGACACCAAGGGAATTGGGACAGTTCGCGCCATAGCTCAAGCGGTTAGTCGCTGGCTTCCCGAGCCCGGGTCTCTTCACCATACTGTGGCGCCATATGTAACTATGGGCGTTACAACTGCAATGTATATCCAATGCACAACATGCGGCTGCAGTCCCCAAGTTTGACCAAACATGCTTCTGCATGTCCAAAAAGCCTTATAGACTTTGTTAATGACCTTGTCCAGCTGCTTTCTCCATGTCAGTCCCTTGTCTAATTCTAGACCAAGGTACTTGACATCGCTGGAGGTCTGGATTGTCTTATTGAAGAGGATCAGTTCCTTAAGGCTCTTTATATTTCTGTTCCTAGTAAACGGTATGATTACCGTCTTATTGATATTGATGGAAAGACTTGTTCTTTCACACCATCGTTGGACCGTGTACAGAGCTGTTTGAAGACGCTCTGATACGGTCGAAAGGAATTTTCCGTTTATGAGGATTGCTATGTCATCAGCAGAATACACTCATACGTACCACACTGAAATACTCCAGGGTAATTACAGAATACCACGTGGGTGATATTTATCGGGATATTCCTTCCACATCTGGGATCATCAGGAGATGAAGTAATAAAGTTCTATGGTGCCCATTTTCGCATCGCTTTGCGCTCACCGTTGTGCTGTATACTGAAGCTAGCCACAGCTACACGGAAAGTACAGAAGTAAAACCCGTGATTTCAAAACCACAGACCTACACAGTGTATTAACTGAAACGTGATTGGGAGACAAGTTGTAGACTGAGAGAGCGTCATTTCATATATGTACGAGTACTTATAAGATATGTGCTGTGTTGTAAGATAAACTAGAGACCTCCTGCTTTACAAAACTGTTTGATTATTGAACTCCATATATGAAAGGGGAGGGCTCACTCTAGATTATTGTGAGTTATGTGTTAGCATGTGTGTCGCAGCCCTCTTGGCTGTAACCAGTCTTAGAAGATGTAAAATTGTATTTTTAAATGTGGTAGCTGAGTCGGATGCCGACCACAGTGGCCGCTCGCTCTAGGGCACGGATGTGTGTTATCCGCTAAAAATTGAATATCTGATGATGGCGCTAAATTTTACATTTACGTATAGAAAATTTCAGGCTGTATATTTTTCCTGTATTCAGCGACGCTCTCTCAATTACAAAGTCTGTATAGCGTCGAATTTAAAACGGCAATATGTTAATGGATGAAGAACAGGAAAAGGCTTCCAAGGAAAGAGTTGTCTGTACGGATATACTGTTCCAGCCTTTGTTTGGATATATAGGAAACCCACGAAGATACTGAGTCATCTAGTCATTCTCCTAATCAGAATTCTAACTAATACATCTGGAATACAAAGCATCAGTTCTAACCAATACACTGCCCCCTCGGGCATTAAGCACTGGATGATTTCCATTATTCAGGCCCACCTGTGACCACACTGTCCGTTATTTTGTTTCACAGCTATACTTTTGCGCCGGAGTTCGATTCCCGATAGGACCAAGAATTTTCTCTTCTCCATGTCGCCCAAACCGGTTTTGTGGCCCACCCAGACTCTTATCCAAAGGGTACAGGAGGCTCTTTCCCCAGTGGTAAAGCGGCCGGGGCGTGAAGCTGACCACTAACCTCCAACTAGTACTGAGATCAAGAAAACATGGATCCTCACATCCACTCGCCCATACGCCTTCATAGCGTAGTGCTTAATTAGTTAAGCACACGGACAACTCTACCTTTACATGCCAGTAGCGTGTTGATAGCGACGCCTTTAAAAGAGAGCAAGCTCCGAGGATCCTGTGTCTTCAGTTTGTTTTCAATTCAACGATTTTCTCAAGTTACTCTGACAATTAGCCGCCTTTCGTCCCACTCTCTTGTGCTGGTAATTAATCTATTTCACGATTATGGTACGAGTAGCTTGTAACACTGAGTTATATTTCTTTGTTTCAGGTAAGTGGAGTTTAACGAAATACCCGCTCTGAGACCATCAGCCCATTTCAGCGTACCAGCTTATGGACGTCGCCACCAACGCCGCTGTGCGTGGCCATTTACACTATCAGGTTAAAGTACCTTTTAATTTGTAAATATGCTTGCTACTTTTGTTGTGGAAGCCTAAGCTGACATAATGTTACTGCCGCGCACAAACTGCAATAATCTCTGCAGAGATGCGAGCCTGGCCGTGATGTAATTGTGAGGCCAACGTTTGCAAATGTCCAGGCCGTATTCGCGGAAGAATGTTTTGCAGATAGAGGATGTGCGTCGCAACTTTTGCTGATATTCGTGTATCTATATTGACATGCTTGTTTCGCTACGTGACAAGTCATATCAGTGAGCCCATGTTTGTTATATGTGTTTTGCATATTTGGCGAGAATATATAGGAACAAGCAGCTTGTGTTTCTGCTACAATGGACATAAAAACTTTTAAGAAATGACAAAAATTCAGCAATCATAAATATCTGTCTTTTCGAGTGAGAATTTCTTTCTTATGCGAGTTGCATGGTTAAGTCAAATTGTCTTGTCGCGCTGTGGTTTCACTTAGTGTGAATTTGGTCAGGCACAAGATATGGAACGGACAGTTAATTAAGGATCTGCCCTGCTCAGATTGAGGTCACCTTTGCCGGGTGAATTCTCAGGCCTCAGCGTCGTTGAGTTGACTTGTTCTCTTTTCTCTCAGTATGGGCTTTAGTAATCCATTTGTTTCATATTATTTTCACACATTGACATTTTTTCATGTTTTGCTGATGACATTACAGTTATATTTTTCATTGTAAATTATTGAATTGTGTTGGGCGTGGCTTTCGCTATAATCTGTTATAAACGAGTCTCAAAGTACTGAGAAACAAATAGGCGCCTTGTAATAGTTTACGGAGCCGATAATTAAAGTCGTTAGTAACGCCATCTGCTCATAGTAGAACACCATTCTTGGCGTCTGCGTTGAATATGGCTACAGAATGGGATGAAATATAATCACCGTTATAGAATCTGTTTAATAATAATTTCTTCTGCCCTTATCCATCGACTGAATGAACATGAGTAATCTCATTATTCTGTTTTGTGATGTTTTAAATTTGTTTCATACAGAACTGAGAAGGGAGAAAGAAAAAAGTTGTTGCATTTCTTTCTTTGCCTATTGCTAATTTCTGAACCAGTGAACTGACTCATTAAGATCTGTATAGAAGTTTTAATAAGATGCAAACTCCTTCTGTAATTGTAAATACCTGCTAATGTAGCTGGTATAGCACACGCGGTATAGCTGTTAGGCTGTATATTGGATGAGTCTGAAATCAGGGTTCGGATCCAGACAGGGCAAGAGTTTTTTCTCTTGCGCCCAGCGTCCATACCGGCTCTGGGACCGACTGAGCCGCCCCTCAGATGGATACAAGGAACTTCTTTCCTAGGACTTGACGCTGACAACTCACTTCCATTTAATGACGACTTAAGAGTGTGCGGATCTATACTTTCACTCCCGCAGACGTCTTCATGGCGTGATGCGTAATTAAGAACATGGAGAGATTTTTACATTACCGTTAACCTTCATTTGCTACTCAGAAGCCGACCTTTCTAAAATTGTTTATTTACCGATTGTCACGGTGTTGTGGTTAATATAGCTGTTTCCTGTTCCGGAATTCTGGGTCTCAACCAAGTAAACGCCAGTACATTTGGGGTGACAATGACGTCACACCTCAGTCGAGCGTTGCGGTATGACGACCTGTGGCTTTTCCCCTATGGAGTGTACATTGTTATGAGTACACAGCTAAGTGAATAATATGTTCTCGAAACCAGGAGTCTAGGTCTGCACTGCTTCTACAGTTGGCATAAACATTCCTTCTCCAGGAAAGGTGCCGGTTATGAAAATAGTACTGTATTGTCCTGCTAAATAATAATAAACAGAAGGAATCCCCGTATGTACGTCACGTACAGTATGTATTTCCTATAACTCCACTGGATACGACTTATTTTATGTTTTGTATAAAATGTGACATAACGCCCGAAATTCGGAATAATGAAGTCAGAATAGACGTCCATTGCTAGGCAACGGCTCGGTAAACACACTTCTGCGACAACGAATACGCAAGCAACAATCGAGTAACTTACGTTGCTTTGCAACGGCGCTGTAAACACGCCTTCTCAGCTGTAGAGAAGCTGTGCTTTCTGCGTGATTATAAAGAAATGTTCAGCTGAGAAACGTTGAGTTGAACGTCGAGACGCCAGCCTGACAGGATGAGAGTTCTGGAGTAGAGGAATTGAATTGGGTCGAGTTCTCGAAATGGCAGCCGAAGATGATTGAGAAGAAATGGCAAGAAAAGAATTAGGCCGTGAAAAGAAGACTTCGTATGTGATATGAAGTGACATCGAGACTGTTATGAAATCCGTTACCAGGATACGACTAGTGAAGACAGAGAACCTAACTGTGTCTGTAACGATGAACTGCAGGGCCGTGCCATAGCTCAAATAGTTAGTCGCTGGCTTCCCACCGCTGCGGCCTGGGTTCGATTCCGGGTCTAATCAAGTGGGATTTGTGGTGGACTAAGTGGCGGTGGGGCAGGTTTTCTCCGAGTACTTCGGTTTCCCCTGCCAATCTTCATTCCACCAATTGCTCCACAATCACCCTCACCTATCATCTTGGGCTGGTACAATAGGCCAGAAGTGGACACAGTACAAGGGACTTAGTCCCACCCCACTTGCATTAAAAATACGATGAACTATAAAATGTATGTAGATCAGCGATAGCGCTGTAATTGCCTGTAGTCCCGAGTGTCAGTAAATTCAGTCATGCGATCCGGAACCCCTCTTATAAGTCAGTCGCAAAACCCCCTACGCGTGATAATACATGTGGCTCTTATTCGTCAAACCCTGACTGTACCGTAGACTGTGTATTCACCGTTAAGCTCGAGTGCTCACTTTTGTTCTGTTGATGCCCGTAATATGCAGCAGACCATGGAATATGGTTTAGGACACGAAACCAGTAAAATTGTGACAACCCTTAATATACCATTCTCATGCTTTCTCGTTGTTTTGTTTTTACTTATTATTCCCTTCAGAGATGTCTGCTCAGAAAAATGAAAAATTTCTAAGCCATACTTTGTCATTTTCTTACTATTTATCACTTGGGATTTTATTCTATATTATTCTCGGTCACTCTTCTTTGCTGTTAATAACAACCTCTTCAAGTACGTTAGCTACCTATGTTTCTCACTTAGGTCAGAACTTTTTCATAAAATTTTATATTCAAGTAAGAATCCTAGAGTTCTCATTTGTATCGCCTCTGCTCTCTTCTTAATATGAAAACAGTAGTATCAGCCTGCCATTGCAGATTACTTTCCATAAATGTCTTCGTAAGTAAAGTGTGATTTTCCAATCAATACTTGTAGTAAAATACTCCTCAATCTATTGCATTGCCCTGGTCCTTAGAATAACATCATTAAATAATGTACTCATTGCAGTTTCAGTCTGTGAATGTTCCGCTTATCTATCATAAATTCTGTTCTTACAAAAGAAGAATTAATGCATGGAACTACAGGAAAATTTGAAAACACTGTGAATATTCAGAATTCCACGTTCCAATACTGACAGTAATTGTACTTCGTTAAGTACGTAGGCCTGTTGTTTGGTGGCTGCAAACTATTCCGTTTCGCATATTTGTTATCTGTTCTCCTTTACCGGTAGCCTACATCAGATGAATCAGTAAGGTAGGTCCATATTGAATTGGATCATCTTCCTGTTGCTTACCGTTACTGTAGGAAATAATACAGGGTGATTCATATAGAACCGTCCGACGAAATGAGGTGTAATATAAAATATACCATACAGATATTAAAGTAATTTACACATATCTTATCTTGGATTGTGTTCCGTGATCAGAGCAGGTGTTGAAAGTGTCCGCCGTTTTCGAGTAGGCATTAGAAACACTCGCTGTTCAACAGTGTACTCCATGACTGTCGGCTGCGCACTGCAGACACGTTTCGGCATTGTCCTTGACCTTGCAGCATAAGGGCTGCAACTTGCCGGATCATGAACGCACCATTCGACTCAGCACGGCCCACGGATTATTATGTCGTAATTGTGAGCGGTTATATGCATCACCTGCGGGATTATTAGCAAATTCATCGGGCCGGCTCTATAAGATACACCCTGTATAACAAGCAGGTCCATAGTTAGTCCGACTTAGTGTGTGATATGTTAGGTAGTGGGGGCACGCGGTAGAGCAGTGACTTACACAGTGTATACATGGTTTACAAGTCTGAAGCAAAATGAATACAGCATTGTAAGATCTGAGATTCTGATAATAGTGGTTCTGGAATATAATGCCATTTAGCCCGTTGGAAGAAAACTGCACAATGAGGAGCTTCATAACTTGTACTCTTCTCCAAGTATAATTAGAATGATCAAGTCAAGGAGGATGAGGTTGGCAGGTCATATAGCACGAATGGGTGAGACGAGGAATGCGTATAGGATATTGGTGGGAAAGTCAGAAGGAAAGAGACCACGGGGAAGACCAAGGCATAGGTGGGTGGACAATATTAGAATGGATGTTAGAGAGATAAGATGGTATGGTATTGTTTGGATAGATCTGGCTCAGGTTAGGGACCAGTGGAGGGCTCTTGTGAACACGGTAATGAACCTTCTGGTTCCACAAAATGGTGGGAAATTCTTGAGTAGTTTCAAAATTGGCGGCTCCTCCAGAAGGGCTCAGCTACATGAGTGAGTAAGTAAGTAAGTAAGTAAGTAAGCCCGTTGGAAGTCAGCCAGCATAAAGCATTTAGCAATGGTGCTTTATGGTGGTTCCTTGTTCGTCTTATTCTTCGACCAAGAAGATGGAAGCAACTTGTTCCTCCGAAACATCGATTGTCTTTCAGCGGACTACACGGCGTTATATCCCAGAGCAGTAGAACCTCGAATAAAATCTACAGAGAAAAAAGTAGCAGTTCACACTGACTGTACATTTATTAGTTTCATAGAACCGTAAATTTCAAAGTAGGACGTATCATGTTTATGTTAGTCTGTTATAAGCGAATTCATTTCGTTACGATAAATTTTAGCAACGTTTCCTCTCCGAAAAGCTTTGAATGGGGAACTGCTTTTTCGTGACTTTCATGAGTTGGATCGTAGGATATGTAAAACTGTTCCGGGAACATGAATTTGATATGGGTCGTTGGACCCTCTAGATGTGAATTTTCAGGCTCTCGTCTTGCTCTGCCCTGCGAGAGTAGTACTGCTCATTGTCTGCTTGCGAGGGAGAGCTACCACGTCTGTTGTTCAGCTTGGGCTGAATATGGTTGCATTGCGTCTGAGAGGCAGTGGATTCGGTGTGCTGAAACTACCAAACGGGGGGGTTGCAGATTGGATATTCCATTAAGTAGATTTCTTGGGGCTGTTATTTCCGTAGAACTTCATTGGCCAAACGTAATGCATGAAAAGGACACACATACAGCTCCTCTGGTCTCAGTACTTCCAGGACTACGCTTATGCAACAGTTTTCATTTTCTCTGAGCGATGATTGTAACTTCTCAGTCTGATCACTACACTCGTATTTTGCGGCATCTTTTGGTTTCCTTAAATATGTTCGTTTCGAACCGATTAGCGCAAGCGGTCTCTAGAGTGATTTATGTTCTGTAGGAACTCTGTTCGAATCTCATTCCCGACAAGTACTATCCTGATTATCTCATCACTCATGAAGCTGGGCCCTTCGTCAGAAGCTGACGATTGTGCAGCTACCCAAGAACATCCGAGAATTTTATGGAACACAAAGGTTAATTACCGTGTTCACAAGAGCCTTCCACTGGTCTCTATCCTGAGTCAGGAAGTAAGACATTTTGTCTCGCTACATTGTATTTTGAGAAAAGCGCATACGAAGAACGGATGCATTAGCTGTAGGTTGGAGTTGTAATGCGTAACACTCCATTTGCACCTGTCGTTACTTACAACTACAGCAAATGTTCAGCCCCACGAGCTGGAGAATAGTTGACCTGTAGACCTGTCTGAACGTACGCTCAGGGGAGAGAACACTTCAAATAATTTCTTTCTCATCTGGTAACTTTGGTTAAATAAATGGTGAATCTTTTGCTGCTGGTCATGTGATACGAAGATATACCATGTTTCTTCACACTTTCTAACGCTCTTTACTACCAGAATCGTCATAATCACTTCATATTCATGGTTACACGTACAGTTCTGTTTATTGCTTTTTGTAATTTATTGTACCTGTTTAGGTTATACAGTATCGAACAGTAGGATGATTAATTCGAAAGGATATGAGAGGAAACAAGGCGTTATCCCGAAATTTACCTGGGAGGGACAGGGGATAGTTATGAAGAACAGCAGTCAAGATATCCGATGTCCCGGTATAGATTTGAACCCAGAACCTTCCATATACAAATACAATATGGCATTACCGCTACACCAACCAGCATAATTGTGGTATAAGTATACTCATGTGCCCGTCTTTCTGTGATAATATCTCTCTAATCAATTCTTTAAGTTGCGATGAACATACTGCCTGCATGTATTATGCTAAGCTGAGATATAATCTTGTGTTTTATTAGAGAATTTAAGGAATGGGTGACCTTATTTCGCCCGCAAGGATCATTCCTGTTTCCAGTACATCATTCTCGAATATGTCTTGAGTTTTATATGAAGAACAGATCAGCGATGACACAGAATTTCATATCAACCTGACGAAGCGCCTAGATTGATGCTTCTCCCTTACATACATTAGGCTTGAAAGCACGTGAGCGGAATATGGACCACATTGACCTTGGTTCACTTGACGTAACATAGGCCTGTAGGTAACGGTCCGTAGGTTCAGTTCTGACATCAAGCCACTTGCTTCAGCGAAGCTTAGAAGAATGTTGCCTTAGTAGGTTGCTGTGTGGGATACATTTCTCTGAAACGTTATAGTGAGCCTGCAGAAAATCGTAAATTAAATTTTTCACCGGCTGGCTAAGTGGATTTTTGATATAGAATTTTAACATAACCAGTCTGTTCAGCGAACCAGATCCACAAGAACTGGCGTAATGCGATATTATTGTTACGTTCTGAGTTCATATGCGGGCTCGGCGTAGTGTAGTTGCTTGAGGCACTATGCTAGAAACCGAAAGGCACAAGATTCAGATTTGAGCAGTGTCCTCAATGTTTTCTTCATTCTATTCAAGCCAGTGCCTCTATAGTAATTTTGAAGCAGATCGTTTGTAACCCATTCTAAATTCTTGCCATGTGAGAATTCGTGATCATCCGACCATCTCATTCGATGCTGTGTAACTTCTCATTAAAACGATCGTCATTAAATAAGTCAGGATCAGTAGAGTCGGTACAGTATTTGCACTGTTGCCTTTAAAGATTTTCAATAACTACTATGTTGACGCAGCGTTACTGCGTCTAGTAGCAAAATCATGGCATCTGACGCAACAGAAGTCGTATGTTTAACTGTTCCATTTGGATTCTGCAACTTTTAAACAAAGCTCCCTTAAGATTAAGAAAATATTTTCCCAGAAAGTTATAAGCTTTCCCATGTTAGATGGGTTCCTCGTCACCGCGGCGGATGGAGGAGACGCCCTCCAGATATGGAGGGAGGCTGCGAATGTATTGAATAAGCAGTCGCGGACAGCCTGCAGGTGCAGTCCTCTAGCTTTGGGACTGGGCGAGGGGCTAACATCTCCTCACCATAAGAATAAGCTTGTTACGAAAGATCACAAGAAGCCTCGGACCTTGGACGGATTCCTTCAATAAACGGAACTGCGCAATGAAGAGCTTTATAACTTGTACTCTTCGCCAAATATAACTAGAATAACCAAGTCAAGGAGGATGATATTGGCATGGCACGTAGCACAAATGGGGGAAATGAGGAATGTGTATATGATATTGGTGGGAAAGCCAGAAGAAAAGGAAACACCAGGAAGACCAAGACGTAGGTGGGTGGACAATATTCAAATGGATCTTAGATTGGTATGGACTGGATCGATCTGGCTGAGGACAGGGACTAGAGGAGGGCTCTTGTGAACACGGTAATGAACATTCGGGTTCCATAAAATGCTGCGAAATTCTTGAGTAGTTGCACAATTTGCGGCTTCTCAAGAAGGGCTCAGCTTCATGAGTGAATGAGTGAGTGACTTATGAGCTTTCAGGATGGCAGGATATACTTCACACAAGTCTCCTTCACAGATTATTTGTCTCTTTGCCTAATCGTACCAATCTGTAATTTCGCAAACTACATAAAAGATAAATAAAGATAAATCTATCCCTGTAACAGGCCGTGGAAGCCCATAGGGTTGTGAGACGTCGAAGCTTCCACATTTTCTAGACATTTTATCTTATTTCTAATGCATCCATCGGCTAAAGGACGAGGATATAAGCCAACAGAGAACTGAAATAAAAATGTTACCATATGTGACATTTGAAAATATGTAGTTTTAGAAGCTGCCTGCCCCGAATTTGAAGAGAATTCTATGTGTGCATGTGCATGTATATATCTTACAGTTCTAGCTCGTATCAGTACTTGTTCTAAAAATACCGTTCAGTTTTCCAAACAGTGTTCCAAGATAACATTCTGATTCAGTTCTTTTGGAAACACGATATGAGGTTAAGTGAGGGAATTTTCATAAGGACTAGCCAGAGAATAGATGGGAATAAAGCGATTCTCAGATTACTTTTGTTCTGGTCTAGAGTCTTTGTCGTTATTTTTTCAACTCATATATATAGGAGTCAACGAGTCAACGAGCAAAGAGAATAAGGTTTGAAAAGACTGGAGCAGAGCTGTAGACATGATATTTCTACAGGTTCGCCGCGCATATGCGGCAACTTCTCTGACAGGGAAGTGCAGCGTGAAGCATGGGCCAGGAGCGTACTTACTTGACGGCATTTTCTCTTCGCTACACGATCGCTGGAATGCGCGTGCGCTGAGAAAGGATATGACTACAGCATTACACGTGAAGGTTGTATTTTATTCCTGGAAAGTTTTACAAATATGTTTATCTGTTTCTGAGACTTTTTAATGAGTGTTTTCTTAGACATCGGGTAGTCTAATATCAAAATTCATTACAACTGCTTTAGAAGTAGTTCTCTGAAGTTGAAATACNTACGCTTATGTTATACTACGTATTTTCGGAATCATTTTGAACTCTAACATAAGAAGAGTAATAGTTCCGATATGCTGTATTTATCTGTTTGACCTTTGAGTCATGATATTTCTTTAGTAAATTGTCCATATTTTTAGAGTACAGAATATTTAAATCAAAATGTTCTTGACATAATACTTCAGTGTGTTTTTCAGTTATTTCGACTTCAGAGAACTACTTCTAAAGCAGTTGTAATGAATTTTGTTATTAGACTACCCGATGTCTAAGAAAACACTCATTAAAAAGTCTCAGAAACAGATAAACATATTTGTAAAACTTTCCAGGAATAAAATACAACCTTCACGTGTAATGCTGTAGTCATATCATTTCTCAGCGCACGCGCATTCCAGCGGTCGTGTAGTGAAGAGCGAATGCCGTCAAGTGCGTACGCTCCTGGCCCACGCTTCACGCTGCACTTTCCTGTCAGAGAAGTTGCCGCATATGCGCGGCGAACCTGTAGAAATATCCTGTCTACACTCTGCTCCAGTCTTTTCAAACCTTATTCTTTTTGCTCGTTGACATTAATTTTCCGCATGTTCCGTATGTATGTCCCGTATTTAGTATGTGACTTGAGTATTCGGAATTGCTATTATTATTTTTAATATCATGTATATGTTCCTTATATCTGGTGTTAAATGTTCGGCCCGTTTGTCCAATTTAATTTAATAGGCAATCGGCACATTTCATTTGGTATATGCCACTCCTATTGTATTTATCTAATTGTGGTTTATGTTTGAGTATATTTTCAACTGTGTTCTGTGTGCGAAATGCTACTTTTATCCCTGTGTCTTTGAAAAGTTTAGTGATTTTCCGAACTTCTTTTGTACTGTATGTAAATATGGCCCACTTTGTTTTTTGGTGTTGTTCGTCGTCATGTGTGTTTGATTTCTGTTTTCGTCTTGTCTCATTTGATCTGTTAATTATGTTTGTGTCTTATCCGTTGTTATGTAATATGTTTTTAGTGGTGTTCTTCTCTGTTTTTCTTTTTCTGTTATTGGGTATGTGTAGAGTCTATTTATTAGACAATTAATACCTGACAATTTGTGCTCAAATGGATGGCACGAACTGTTAGGTATTATGATGTCCGTTTGTGTGGGTTTCCTATCTATTGCAAATTGCAACCTATCTTCCTTGCGATGTATTGTTATATCTAGAAAATTAGTAGATTCTTGTTATTCTTTCTCAATGGTGAAGTTTATAGTTGGTTGCAATTCGTTAATTTCTTTGAAGGTATTTTCTATGTTCGTTATCTTTTCATCATATATTATTAATATGTCATCGACATATCTAAAGTAAGCCACTCTTTTTTGTTTTACTAGAATGAGATATATTTGGGTATTCGCATTTGGGGGTTGGCATGAGGCTAACAACCTTATCCTGTTCAGAATTTTGTTCAGAAACTAACAACCAGCCTCGGGTCATAATGCGTGGGTCCATTCGTATGGCAGCACACACTGGTTGTAGAGGATGCCAAAGCACACCCAGGGCTGTAGCGCCGAGTGGTAGATAGGAAGGTAGGTAGGTAGGTAGGTAGGAACTACTAAAATAGATGCAGTCTTTAAACATTCGGACTAAGAATCTCGCTAGAAGTGACTTCCATAAACAGTAACTTCATTCGTGTTTATATAGGAGTACGTTTACGCCATTTGTCTCCCAGAAATGTTCATGTGTGTTGAGAGCATGGGACTTTAAACGAAATGACGCCCACGCAGTCCACAAATTGTACCGTCCGATCAGACGTATTTCCAACAGAAGTTCCCTTTTCCCACTCTAAGATCCGTTCCTTCTTGTTCTGGTACGTTATTGTTGTATAATAGACAGACTTATGGAGGTTTATCTACGGCGTATGGTTTCTTACATGTACACACATATGAACAGTGTATTTAGCAGCAGGAGCATGCGCCTACGGGTTGCAATGTACGCGCGGGGTGTTCACCCCCGCCCCGGCCAGTTGCTGGCAGTAGCCTGGCGCGTCGCGACTCCCGCGGACCGGCCTCCACTTGCCGGAATTAATGTGACACCCTTGATGGTACCGCGTTTGACAGGTTTCATGTTTCAATATCTATGGCCATTTTTGTGTGTCACAAACTGTATCACGACTAAATTAGTTGATTAAAGTATTATTAGTCCTTCTGTTTTATTTAAAAGTGAATAGTGATTTAGTGATCCTGTTGTATTTCGTCTGTTAAGCTTGCAACTAATAGTGAAGTTCCTATCTACCACCCAGTTACTGTGTTTAGTGTTCGTTTTGATTCCATGTGTTTCGTAGAATTGTGTTTCGTATTATTGTAAGGCTGAGTGTACTTGCATATGGTTAGAATTATCTCAGAATTTTAAATTCTTCCGTGTTCTTATATATTGCTATTAGAAGTAAATGTTTCTCTTGAGTTTTCATTAGCAAATGTACCTACCACAAACTGATTTTAATGCAGTTTTGTGATCAGTGTTGCTTTACACGAAGTCAGTGTTCGTTTATCGACGTTGCGAAAGTTTATAGCAGTTTCAAGAGAAGTTTATTTTTATCCTTTAGATAATTAGATTGTCATGGAAGAAGAAGACCTGGCATAAACACTGCACCTGGCCCGTAGGTATCACTTTCATAATACAGGTGGTTGCCTGCATCCCCAGGATTTCAGTGGATGATGACTGCGACAGTAGCGACATGACCGTAGTTTCTAGCAAGTTTCTCTCTGCGCCAATACCTTGGAGGCGACCTTACGGAAAGTAACCCATATCCTATATATGTCGCTAAAGATACGCTTTTCTGTCTGTCCGCAGTTCCTATTTTCCAGATCCTTTCACGTTGATGATCGACAAGTTGTCCCAAGTGTGAACTGGACAGATGTTTGCTTTTGATTGAAAAATAATATTCCTGGTCTATACATTCTATCGGGTAACAGTGAGCATACGTGCAATAGAAGCAATAGTTCTATCCTGATATTTCTACGGCGCATCTTGGAAATTTGTTACATTTTATCTTTCCATATAAACGTTTTGAGAACGCCAGAAGCTTCCGGAAGGGTATAATTGTCTCTTATTTTCTGCTTTATTGGAGGATATCTACAATTCTGTTTTTTTTATTCTTATTATACGTTATCTTTCCTGTGTTTCCTGTTCTCTGTTGCGTGGGGTTTGAAATTTCATTACAGAATTTTATTTGCACATTTATAAAACAACATACGTGTATTTCTGCTGCTGAGTTTAAGTGAGAAACTGCTGTGTAACTAATGCATTTCCCAGCTGTCTGCAAATTAGTTTATTTTTACAAACGTGGATCAGAGGAATGTTATTCTCCTGCATCTCTACGAACCAAATGTAACTGGTTTGCATGTACTCAGTTATGTTTTTCGACTCATGTTGTATTTGCTGGTAACTTTGTTCTGTGTTTTTATGCCATTAAATAAGATACCAGTAATTAAAAATGATGCTCGACAGTAATTCTGAAATTATGAAGTGCTCATCCTTGAAGAGTTCTCCTTACGTATTTCATTGGCCGAGCAGGAAATTGTTTCATTAGTTTTCCTTCTGAAACTTATTTCTGCGAAATTATAAATTTTTTAATAATCTTCAGTCAGGGATAGTACACTTCCATTTGCTTCTTTGCAGTCGTTTCAGAGGAATAATCCATAGGTATCGGATTATTAAGATGATTTTGCCTGTAATAACACTGAATTGATGTTATTCTTTGGCATCAAGATTTCAGCTTTTGTATCGCACAGTGACATGAGTATCTAGGTTCTGTTTGTTCTGTGCTAATCAATTACCGCCGGTCACTGTAGCCTAGCGGTCTAAGGCATGTACTGTCTTCGCTCGCTCGGAAGCCGGGATTGTGGTTTGGAATCCCACACACAGCATGGATGTTTGGTGTGTGTATGCATTTATTCGGTGTTTGTATTGTCCTGTGCTTAGGTAGAGACCTTGCGACGAGCTGATCACGCGTCCAAGCAGTCCTACCGACTGTAAATTGATCATGAAACTAAGAAATCAGCTCTGTGCTCCAAAGTGAGAGCAAGAGGAGGAAAGAAATGAGTTATCTTAAAATATAAATAATATAATGCTATATACATAATTTGTAGGACATCACACAGGAAACGGTAACAGATATACGCAGATGTTAACTTATTTTCATATAAGTTTAAAAGAGAATGTGTGTATTATTGGCATTGTACATATAGTTTCATTTTCAGCTTTATTTATGTACTGTTAAATTCGAACGTCATATGTACGGCGCTATCAGAGGTGACATCAATTTCAGTTCTTCGAATGAGTAGATGTGACATTCCATACTTATCTTGTCTTTGCAATCGCCTCATCGCTCCAGCGTGGCCCATGCCTCCCGCTATATCTACAGAATCTTCGTTGGCAGCCGCCATTTTTGTGATGTCCTCTGTGTACTGGGATGGCCGACCAGTCCTGGCCGCGGTGGTCGTCTCATCTTCTCTCATGCCAGTCATCTTCCTCCTGTTTAGTTGAACTCTGATGTCTTGCTGAAGAGGTGTCAGAAGTGTAGAATTTAATGCTATCTCTTTCTGTGTATCTGGTCCCGTTTCATATTCTTGGAATCTGAATCATTTCTTCTAGGGATCCACTTGCCCTGCTGTATTTCTGTTACAACTCGCAGCAGGAACCTAACCCTCTCTTCTGAGAAATCTCTTTTATCTTACTCAAGTGTTCTCACAGGTCCTGATTCTTGTTCTCAAGGTCCCTCCCATCTGTTGTGAGCAGTTCACATGAACACTCCAGCGACCCTTCATATGTTTCCATAAGAAGAAGCTGAATGCAGCGCTGCCTTCCTGGTTTGAACAGTTCACCAATAAACCCGATATTTCCTACAGACTTCATTCGTTTCCTTTACTCCTCCTCTTCAGAAATGAGTTGTGATTGTTTCTCCTTTTCTTGATCTGCAGTTTCCTCATTATTTTTTAATATGGCTTCTCTCTTCAGTTCCACCTGCCAGCGGCTTGCCATTAGCTTCCTAAATCTACAATCTTGCTTGTCCTTGTTTCTGCGCTCAGTCTGAGCTTGAACTTGTATGCTCATAGAGAGAGTCTTCGACATGTTCACGTAGCCTCAGAGATATTTGGCTTATGAACAGCCTTTTCAGTAATAAGACCGCACACATGTGCGCATGTGTATAAGCTGCACTCACGCAGGAATAAATATACATTCTCGAGGGCACTCGTATGCCTACATACATATATTGAAGCATGCACATTAGCGTGCATGCATAGGTATCCTACGTAAGGGTCTACCAGTACAGTCAAACAAACAAACATACTAATACGTACATACATACATACACCGGACTGATTTTTTGCCGATTTCCTGTGGCCTTGGCAAAAGCTAGCGGGGTGGCATATTAGCCCGTCCTCTCCTCTACATCAACCCTACGATTTCCAAGGCAATACGGCCAGCAGTGTGGTAGCAGCCTTTGTTTGAAGCGGACCATGTGTCTGAGCTCCGTCGGAATTATGTTAAGTGTGGGAGTAGAGCAACGTGTCAATGTGAAATTCTTCGCTAAACTTGGAAAATCCGCTACAGAAACATACGTACATACATACATACATACGTAGATACATATATACATGCGTACATAAATACATATTTGTTGAATCAGAATTACTGCCGATGCAATTTATTTTCAAATAAATAATTTTTAAAGACATTTATGAATAAGTTGGAGTTAAATAAATGCGTATATTTCGTCTACATTCTGCAGCACAGTTAACAGCTTTTGCTTCGCACTGTCTAAGAAGTCGCGTGGCCTGAAGTGAAGTTTGAGGTTACTTTCTGTCCACTGCAGGACCAAAGGCACTGCATTTGAGTTGTAGCCCATAACAAATTACGTATATGAGTATGCAAGTAACACATACGTGGTGTTTGCTCTGTTGTATCTCTGCACTTGTTCAGGTGTCGCATTGTTTGATTTTCTACGTCTGTCTCCTCTTCTTTGGCGCAGTTTTCTCCAATTCCCAAATTCGTATTGGTGTTACCCATTTGCCCCAGTCCCATTGCAGTTTCTTCTGACATATCCTGCTTCTTAGCTGCGCCGTTGCATGTACTTGGGAATCTTCTTCTAGGAGACTGGGGCTGATTATAATTTAATTTGTATTCATCCTGCTTTCCATATTAAACTGAGATAAAGCCAATATAAGCAGATATAATTTGTGTCTTCTTCTTCTTCGAGTTTGTATACTTGCACTTGAATACTTTTCTGTTTGGCCTCTTTTGTCTCAGACTTAATTCTGAAATAATGAATCTCTTAGACGTGTTCCACAATTCTGTAATCACACTTTTCCTGTTGCCACAAGACAACACATGATAACGCTGAAACTTGCAGACAGATATTGTCAGAGCGGCATTTAATCCCCTGGCCTCGACTTATATCCTGTCCTGGCCACGCCATAGCGCAAGCGGTGTGTCGCTGGCTTCCCACCGCGGCGGCCCGGGTTCGATCCCGGGGTCTGGTCAAGTGGGATTTGTGGTGGACATAGTGGCGCTGGGGCAGGTTTTCTCCGCGTACTTCGGTTTCCCCTGCCAATCTTCATTCCACCAATTGCTCCACAATCACCCTCACCTATCACATGGGACTGATACAATAGGCTAGAAGTGACCGCAGTACGAGGGACTTAGAACCACCTCACTAACATTAAAGAAATTATATGTTGTCCTCCTTTCTTTCTGATTCAGTATCCAATATGATTTGTTTTTGCTTTTTCCGTATTCTGTTTATTTCTCAGATCGTGCATACAACTGATTCACTTGGAGTAATTTCATTTATGTATCTAATCATGCATAAGGGAACGCATTGTATGTCATTTCCTTAATGAAAAGCAAGAAAACTATTTTATCATAGTTGCTCTAAATTACATTCATGTGTTTGGTCGTTTAAACATTCTTCTGTTATGACAGAAGCGGCATCAGTTCTTCCTAGACGTCATCGCTTCCAGGGCATCCTATATCTGAACTTACTTCAGCATCTTCCAAATGTTTCTATTAGAGCTTGTACTTAAAGTCACTCATGATATGATATATAATAACCCCCAAGTGGCTTCGTCCATTTCGGAAAATGCTTTGATGAAACTGCAGCGTGGGTTTGGAGAGGAGGCGCTGTAAATTGTGGTCTTCTGAGACTGCGCATTGCCAACTTGAGAATTGCTTAGGTGAACATTTATATTTTCTATGGCCCCTCAAACTTATCATTTGAGAGAGCGAATATTTCGATAAGTTTATAAGAGTTGATGTACGCTGATTGTCTTTTTTCATTCCCTTTCCTGAGTACGTCATTCACTGCAGATAAAATCGTAAGAGGGACTTCCCGGAAGTGCTTATGATGTTACTGTTTCTTTCTTTCAGTTGGTTCAGACGACATGGTGAGACCAGCAGGAAATGTGAATTCATAATTACAATGATTATGCTCCATTTCTGCACATACTTTACAGTCTCGCATATTTATGCTTGTTAAATTTGCCAAACGTGGCCTCAGAGCGCCTCACGGTTACATGGAATTGTTCACGCACTGAAAAATGTTTCATGCTAAATTCATATGTTTGGTAGTATGTGGCATATCCGTCAATTACAGCTTTTTGTTTTCAATAATTGCTCTTTATTGAAATATTACTGCGGTACATGTTTCGGTCGTTTTGACCACCATCAGGCATTTTATAGACAATAAAATGTATCAGTGTTCGTTACTGAGCTGCTTATGCAACGGATCCGTTGCTACTGATCTTATCATGTAAAATATAAAACAGCACTTCTAAATGCATATACATACAAAGAAATATCTGTTGCAGTGTTTAAATATATTAAGATATTTATCAATAATTAGTAAAATCCCTAAAGTACTAACTGTTTAATATAAATTTTTGTTAAAGTTGTTTTGTTTAATATATATGGGGGTGTTTGATAGAATTGGGTAGGGAAGAATGTAAAATATATGGTATCTTAATTTTCTCTTTCTGTTTTCATAATTACGTGGGTTTATGCCGGCTGTGTCTTTCTATCGGTGGTCTGTTAAATGTTTATACTGAATAAGCTAGGATATTTCATAAATACTGGTGTTTTTGCGTTATTGTTACCGATGGGCGCGTGCTATCTTCATTGGGCGGGTTTAATCTCAAAAATTAAAATTATATTGCAAGGGATGGTTGTAGTATGTATTTTTTAGTCTTTACATATGTGCATACTTGCTTTGATATTCTGTGTTCGGTTACTTGGTTATGTACTTGTTTTGTTCGTTAATGCCATAATGATGTTGGTTTTTAGTGCTGTTTACTAATTTTTCTGAAAGGGTTTGTGTGATATTAGTGTTACTGTAGACTGGAATTATTAGTTCTTACTTGATGTCTATATATGCTCAAACATATAATTACTTGTTGGGGCTTGATTTGATACTCCTCTTGTTGTGATGTAGTGCTCTGTTGAGTTAAAGATGAGCTGAGGTGGTTTCTGGATAAGGTCGTGCATGGAGCGTGGGGGAGGGCGACGCAAGCTTTCTCTTAGGTGGTGGTAGGGGGAGGTGGCGTAATGAATGATTTATTATTATGTTGAATATGTTTTATAACTAGATCAAATATTGGGTTATTTATGTTTGTGTGTGTATCGTTCATTTGCAGTTTTTATGTACTCAGAATGTACGTATATGTGGAAGCGTTCTGACGTGTTCAGTAAGGAACCTTTTTTTTCCATGTGGAATATGTCCATTGTTTTCTCTAATGTACCGTTGTGGGTTGTGTGTCTAGTGTGTTTTATGCAAATTTGGAATTTGGTTTGTTGGTCTTTATGTCCTGGATGTGTTCTTTAAAGCGTGTTCCGACATTTCTGCGTGTTCGGTCTACTCATTTGAATCTTCAGTCGTTACATTTAGTTGGTAAATATTGCTTTTGTTAAAAGTATCTTAAATATGTTCTTTTCTGGTTTTAGATAATTTTACAGCATATGTGGTTTTGAATGATGTGGGTATATTTGTGTTTTAAATAGTATTGCGATCGTTGTTCATTTTTCATTGTTGTTGTTTTTTTTTTTTGCTTCTTGGTTGAGGCACTATGCTACAAGCCGGACGGTCGCTGGTTCAAGTACCGATGAGGTCATTGAATTTCTTTTCAGTTGACCTACTTCTTCCAGCCGCACTCTGGCCCTGGGGTCGACTCAGCCTCTAACAGAAATGAATACCAGGAATTAATTAAATAATTTTCCTGGGGAGTAAACCGCGGCTGGCGCGTAAGGCTGACAACCTTGCCGCCATCTTTGAGCCTATTGTCTAGATAATGTGGGACCCTCAAAGTCTCACAACCCTATGGGTCTTCACGGCCTTTTACAGAGATAGCTTTACTTCACTTTTTTTAGATGTTTATATGTAGGATTGTTAGTGTTATATAGTATTGTTTTATGTGTTTTAATTCTTAGTTCTTGTTTGTATCTGTGATAGAGCATATGTTTAAGCGGTTAATGATATCATTGATTGTTGCTTTCATGTGTTTTCTTGGGTGACATTAGTCATTGTGTATGATTGTTATAGCCAGTAAACCAAGGGCTGACTTCAGATCTCCTTTGGAGTTGTTATATTAAAACATTCCATGGCCTCTAGTCCGCAAGCGAACTATACCAACCAAGCGACCGTCGCTTGTCGGCGAAGTTAGCGCCAACTTTTGCTGATATAGGGTGTCGCGTTTTCAGCGCAAAAAATCCCCACGGCCGTTAATCTCGGTTTCCTAGACCGGATCTGTTGTTTTCTTGAAATAGCTCCTTAGTTATCCTCACAAGGCCGAGTGGACCCCGTTCCAGACCCACTACTTCTCAGAAAATCTGGTAGCGCCGGGAATCGATCCCGGGACGTCTGGATCTGTAGCCAGGAACGCTGACCACTAGACCACAGAGGCGGTCTGGGGTTGTTATATTCCATTACATATGCAAGAACTTATAACAGAAAGTTGAATTTTAAGAAGATCTGTAAGAACACAGAAGATTTTTCGAATGCAAGGTTAAGTGTACTTGTAATTAATATCAAACAATTTATATGTTTTCTTTGTCAAACATATATATATATTTCCGTATCCTACTTTTTATCTTAACTACTCCATGCCTCGTATAATTCATATATGTTTCACAAACAAGGCATAGGTGATCATTTTTCGACATTAGTACAGTGTACGATGTAACAATGAACTGACTTTCTGTGCACCCATTCGGAGCATTACCTCCTCTCTTGTCATCCTGGGGTCAGTGCTAAAGTCCTTCTCCACGCCCAAAGCCTGGTTGATCCACTTCAGAGGAGTGACATCTCCCTTGACTTCTTATATGTTTGAACGGTTACCTGCATGTGGCAGTCAGTGCATAAACTGAACCTGCTTTCGACTTTTCAGCTCTGAGCTTTGGAGCGCCATCGTAAAATACTCTGTGAGAGATGTGACCAACTTTGATATATGCCTCGTTTGGAAACATTTTGTTTGGTCAGAAAAAGAATACCGTGGTGGTAAGGAGTGTTGCAGATATTCAAGTACGTACTTTAAACCTACAGCCTGCTATTGCTTTTCTTTATTCAGTTCTCCCAAGCCTTAAAATATACAATACACGCGTCTTTATTCGATTCTTCCAACCCTTGTAATTTCTTTCTACTGATTTTTGTACTTAATACAATACCATCAGTTTCCTTACCAACCAACAGCGTCATTTTAGCCTTTCCTACCGCAAGATTCGGGAGGTAGGCCGGAACTTGAAGAATATTCGATACTACCAATCGAAATCTTAGCTTTCTTTTGACGTTTTAATTAAGTTGATTATTTTACGATGCTGAATGTTAAGATTATGTAGTATCGAGTGACAGAATGATTGATTACTGTGGATGGAGCGGTTGATGGAATGAGAAGTGGAAGGGGAAACCGAAGAACTCGGAGAAACCCCGTCCCAGTGCTTCTTTGTCCACCCCAAATCCCACATGGCATTACATGGATCCTAAGCAGGGTCGCCGCTTTGGGACGCCGACTACTAACCGCCTGTGCTGTTACAAGGCCTTCTTCTATCAGTATCCGATGAAATTTCTATAAATATAGTTAATACGCACTGAATGAAGCAATAACTTGTGACGGCGTAGGAGTCCATCCTTGTGATACGTTTCGATCTGTTGTCAATCGAGTGCTGAAGTTGAGTCGCTGACCCAACCTGCGAGATCCCGAGGACATCCATGAGACGGCAAGGTTTCCATTTCGAAAATTCCGACTACTGCACGTTCAAATTGTGACTCCTCAACTTCTCGAGCTTCGGTCTCATTTTCTGGTGTGAGGGAAATGTAGGTATGGGTTTGGGTGATAAAAATGTCAGGCCTCAAGACTGAACCTGGGTTTCGTTTCTGAAACAGTAAAGCTAATTGCGTTGCAGTACACTGGCGACTATTGCCATCTCAGCCAGGATTATCTCCGGATGGCTGTTGATTTACGCTCTCGACGGAAGGCGGAAGAGTCAGGTTTAAACTCCTGCCGCGGTAACAGGATTTTCAGCCAAATAAAATAATATTTATTGAGATTTCATGTGTTGGGAATGGGGGGGGGGTAACTCCCCGAACAAATTAGTGGGAGAATAATTAACAAGAACGTTGCAGTAGGAGATTTCGGCGGTATGGATTAGAATGAACTGGCTCAGAGTGCGACATAATTCTGAGATTTTATGGTAGCAGTGATTACTTTTAAATTTCCAAGCACCCAATTTCTGGATCAGTTATGTCAGTCGTGTTAGCTGCTGAAGGGGAATCCTGTGCACCGCTCTCGTAGGATACGAAAGGACGAGAGCTTTATTATCTGTAAATAACGTGCGTAATTATATAAAGCACATATTCGCAAGTTTTTGCTCTATTGCAATACATAACCGATTGTCTAATGAACATAGGACAGATGTATACCGCACAGATGCTCAAGGAATAAGCATGCAATTAAAGCAATTCCGTCCGAACGTTGTCACATATATTTTGTGCTCACAGAAATAACTGAATCGTCCCGTAAGGGCTTTGCAATATCGCCTAATGTTCGGTTATAATTTGCATAACTAATTTCATGTTGCAGAGCCCTTGAGAAGCCAGTAATTTCCTAGCTATTTCAATAATTCCTTGCCTTTTGTTTCATAAGAGCCGGCCCCTAGACCCTGTCCAGAGCTGTCATCACACGCTGTTTCTTCAAGATTCATTTCAATATTACCGCCCCGTCTATGCTGCCGTTTTACAGCAAAGTATTATTAGCCCCTGTCAAACCCCCATGCTTTAAGAGAGTCCATGTCGCCTATGCAGTGTATTCGGAGTTGCCCTGCGTTGCTGGCTGTCGCCCCTCTTCTCAGTATGAGGACGCGCCAGTCCGTAAAAACAGGCATCCACTTAACCTCGTAATTTGCATGGAATATAGGAACTACCTGTATTTTCGAGTTCTGTATGAATGTTTCTGTAAGAAGGACCGCATTGCTGGCATGAAGGTGACGCTTCCTGGCGTCTCTGGTGTCCTTCTTTTCGCCTCCTCTAATTTACACACTGTTCCTTTCGTTGTCTTTGTACTTTTCAACCAATTATAATGTAGTAGACATAACAATTCTATTTCTTGTTAATGTATTCTACTCCTCGCCGGTCACGGTAGCCGAGCGGTCTAAGGCATGTACTGTCTTCGCTCGCTTGGAAACCGGGATTGTGGGTTCGAATCCCACTCAAGGCATGGATGTTTAGTTTGTGTGGGTGCGTTTTTCTGTGTTTGTGTACAGGTAGAGTCCTTGCGACGAGCTGATCACCCGCCCAAGGGGTCCCACCGGATGTGTAAGATCTAGAAAAACCGAAGTGAACGTGGAAGTTCATGGAGGTAGGCCTAGGCCCACTGGAGCTGTAGTGCCAAGGCAAAAAAAATCTACTCCTCTGAAACGAACATTTCTTGCGCGTAAGAATTCAAATCCCTCTATTGCTGTCGCAAGATCACATGTTATATATGTAATTCTTTACGATTTAAAAACAAAAATAAGTCAGGCTATAGTTGGGATGGATATTGCTGAATGAAGTTTTTTTTTGTTGTTGTTGTTTTCTCTCTACGAATCTTATCCATCTTTGGCGAGCTCTTGTCGTTTGAATCGATAGAACTGTCTTCATGACCAGTCCGTCATAGGGATCGACTTACCTTCTGCCGTCAGATGAAGCGTATACGTGGGATTTCTGTGTAGGTCTCTGAAATTAATTAAATGTTACTGTGTTTATCTGAACCACAAATGAAAGGCATCAGCAGTCCCTTCTGAGATCATGAATTTTGCCTGATTTCAGAGTGGCCTAAATTGCTCTGATAATTAAGGCAGTTTACTCATAAAGAACTTAATGTTGAACTGTTAACTACCTACCTACCTGACTTACTCACTCTGTGGAGTATAGATTTTTCTTGAGAAGCTGCTAGCCGTTTAGCTAGCCAAACAGTTCTCTCCCTCTGCAATACCTGAAGATGCAGTACCGTATTTATAAGGTCCCCCCCACTGGACCCTCTCCAGAGCCACACGAATCTTTAAATCAATTTTAGTATTATCCTCCAGTTTATGGCAATGCCATCCAAGTGTGTCTTTTCCCATCACTCATAAGTAAACTTAAGTCATAATTTTTCATTTGTGTACCGAAAAAATGAAATGTAATAAGGTTTGTCATTCCGAGTGGTTACATTTCTGCACGAAGTGATGTGATCATGACCGTACAGATTGGTTCAGAATTCTGATACCGCTGAACGCGGTGAAGACGGCAAGAACAGGTTTTTAAAGTGCGGCATGTACAGCTTACGTTGGTATATTAAGAGAGGTCATGGGAACGTATCGTATTCCCTGTAGGGTCTATGATTACGAGACAGGTGTTTTGAAAGATTTCGGATCTTTAGAAGTACCGCGTTTTAACCCCGAATTTTACTTCAAAACCACTAAGTTCTGCCATTCTGCAGAGAAGTAACAGGAAACTTTTATGCATGCTTTTAAAGGAACATTCTATAATGTGTGTTCCGGCATTCAGAATATGCACAGAAATTGTATTTCGGAAATGGTGCTTTGTCGTCCGAAGCTTTATGCTATAAATTATTGCTTGTAGCATTTACTTCTTCCTCTTAATAGAAACTTATCGCAATGGCTCTGCAGATCTATTCAATGTAATTTTGGAGTGCATTTTAATTTACAGCTAGAGCCAGACTGTACATGCTGCTTGTCGTGACCTGCCCCCACATCTGTATATTCTCCCTGTATTGGCACGAGAGAAAATTGAAGGCGTTTGCAAAGTGGGAGCCATGAAAGCAAGAATGGCCTCGTCTCTTCACCATGCATGGTGTCTGTCTTCCTCTCCTTCTCTAGTCAGATCGGTTCTGATGCCACAAAAGAAAAGAAACACTGTTACAATTTAAACTTCTGCTCCTAAGAATTCTTCACCTTTGAAAAATTCAAAGTAATGCACCATTCAGTTCTTACCGCTGTTTGATGTGATACAGAACTTCATTATCTTGAAGGAAATCAAAAAATGTTCTTCATTAAAATAGTGGAGTAAATCTACTGCTCTAATCCATATGACATGTCATGTAGTCTAACATAGAACAGATATTAGGTTTCTGGACATTATTCATCGTCTTGTCTTTATCTAAAATCCGTCATGTTTATTTTGAAAATACAACGTTTCGGAGACTGGATTCTGTCTCCATCTTCAGGTAAAACCTACTCAGTCCGAAGAAAGGGACTAGATCTAGCGATTGGGTCCAACTGAGTAGGTTTTACCTGAAGACGGAGGCAGAATCCAGTCTCCGAAACGTTATGTTTTGTAATATAAACAGGACGGATTTTAGATAAAGACAAGACAATGGATAATGTCCGGAAACAATGTTTGTACTAGTGCACCATCGTCACAAACTTTTAGATCTTAATTAGTCTAAAACAGAGTTTAAATTCTTTCTGAACTTGTTTTGCAGGATAATCCTATTTCTCTCGATCCTGTCCGTATCCCATGTTTATGAGCTATGTTTACTGTGCCTAAGGACGTAGACCGTGGAAAGCAACATAGAGGAGTGGGATTTGGGGGATGCGTGTATGATGGCGATGGGAAATTCACACAGACACTCTTGCTGTGGGCACGGTTCGAACCTGCTAAACTGTTGTTCGCTCGGCGTGAAACTGTGGCCTCCATAAACTGCATTTCAGTGACAGCGGACTGGAAGTCCTTCCTATCATCGAGGATATGCAGCCGGAATGCTTGAGCCCTATGATGAGACACTGAGTCTTGTCTGTGTTTGCGTCGTCAGCTGACTTGGAAATTAAATAGCGCTGTCTCTCTCCGTCCACTCAGCTAACCTACCTTGTGTGCTGTCAGAGTACAAGCGCTGAGACTGTCCAGTTCTCGCAGGAAATTATGAAACTTTAAGTTGCCTAAATAATTAAACATCGTGATTTTGGGCGTATTTAGTAACAGTGCCTAAGTTACATGTTAGTTTCATCGTGTCGATCAGTCTGTCTCTACGCATGTAGTACTCTCATCAGAATTGGAAATCTGTAATTTAAATTATTATTAATGGGGGCAAATAACGCCACAAATTCAGTCAGTCACATCTTTTGAACTATACGTAAGTACGTAACCGAATCTTAATTTCTTAAGAAGCTGCAATTTTCACAATTTCATAGACGCACAGCGGTTTGTAATATCTTCACATGGCCCTAGCAGATGTAGAGATGCCATAGACTGTTCTTCATGCTTTATGTTAATTTAGAGGTACTGCTATAAATTTTAAATTCCTGCCATAGTTTTAGTGTACACTTCTCATCTAACAAACGTCAAGTCAAAATAAAATCTTTTGCATACATGTGTCCTTGTGATGCCGATAACTGTACTTAATCTTTAATTTTCGGATTTTCATAAACATATAAGCCTGTGGCAGAAATGTTTACTTTTGTCCTTATCTGTCACTTCTGGGCGAAGTGCTGATTTTAAGAGGTAAGAAAACAAATATGGAGAAAGTATCTTCCATAGCCCGGTTTTCTCACACCTTGTACAAATCCTGTCACGTTTAAAATCATAATTCTGTGCTTGATGTATGGAACGATTATACATCAGCTAGCTGTTGCCTACTTTACGTGTAAAGTTTAATACATTTAGCGGGGATTGAGACAGATACTTAGGCGAAACTAAAGCAGTTTAGCTTCCAGCTTCATTCTATCTCGCCTGTACGCTTGATTTTGTAAATTTGTGTTTGTTTCCAGTCCTGTTTTATCTTTAAATATTAACTGCGTACTCTTACTAGAGGTAGATACCACACTGGGACCTGGGTTCGTGAATCAGTTAGGTAGTGTAAGGTTCTTGATGTTCAAATCTGTTTTGCCACGTGCTTTCTAATTACATTGTGCGTCGTTCACTCGTTAACAAATATGGATCTCTTCTGCCAGCTAATCTTACTACCCTGTAGGCCTACAACGTTGTACAGTCACCGAATAAGGAATTTCGCCTGTTTTGCCTAATATTTAATTTTTAAACGGTGAATTTCTTTCCATATATTATAATATTTGTGAAATGGAGTATCACCCCATCACACTGCCTCAGTCGGAAGACGAGATAGGATAACACCGAAAATGTCGGATAAATTTCCGTCCTCGGGCCGGGATTCACCCTACGAGCTTGTTGTGCGCGCCACTTACTAGGACGTGACTAGGACATCAGTAAATATATATGAACAATATATTACGTCTTGTTTACGAATTCATCAATATACAGGGTTACTACAAATGATTCATTCCATTCAAAACACTATATTTTCCAAAGTATTACACATACAAATATGATTGACACATGAAAAGAACCACAAAATCACCAAGTTTGCACCGTGATACACCAGTTGGCAGCATGAATGCAGTGCCTCACAAAATGGCGACGAAGCTGGAAAAGAGTTTCTGAGTGTAGGAATATGCGAGATGTTCGTCTGTTATTGCAGTGCAGCGTGCATTCAGAGCAGAGCACAGTAAAGAACCACCGTGTAAACAGAGCATTCTGAGGTGGTATCGGCAGTTTAAGGATACTGGAAAAGCACGGGGCGACCAATATAGTGCTCTTAATGGAATGAATCGTTTATAATAATAACCCTGTATTTTACCCAGCATAGCTGGTCAAAAAAAAATGAAATAATCGAAATTGAAGCCAATAAAAAGCAATAAATTCCACAAGAACCAATAAAAATATTAGAACCTAAATTAGAGCTAATTTTAAAGTAATTCTGAAGTATTATTTTTTTTTATTGCTAGTGGGGTGGGACTAAGTCCCTTGCACTGCGGCCACTTCTGGCCTATTGTACCAGCCCCAGATGATAGGCGAGGGTGTTTGTGGAGCAATTGGTGGAATGAAGAGTGGCAGGGGAAGTCGATGTACTCGGAGAAAACCTGCCCCAGCGCCACTTTGTCCACCACAAACCCCACTTATCAGACCCCGGGATCGAACCCGGGCCGCCGCGGTTGGAAGCCAGCGACTAACCACTTGAGCTATGGCGCGGCCCAATGCTGAAGTAAGATTTTATTTATTATTGTTATCATTTGGTTTGCCTTAATATAAAGTACTAACATTCACAAACAAAGTTATTAAAACGTCTTAACCTTTCGGTGACGCTAAGTACCTTGTATCTTGTAAACTGGATACCATCAACTTGATTTGTTTCATTCTGGTCCATCGCACTGATATTATGAAAAGTTAAATAGTTCCGTTCAGTAACTGGTTAAGATTTTCTTATTTCAATTATTCACGCCCTTACATGTTTCGGTCTTCAGAGGGACACCTTTACATCAATACAGTTAGAAGCCACTATTACAGTATGTGTTCTAAAAGTTAAAATATATACACACAATATGAATAATATACACTTGGGTGTAAAATCTAAAGTCTTTACAACTACAGTGGCTCTTCCAGTACATTAAAATATTTATAGTTAGTTTGTTAAGATTCTATTGGAATTCGTATACCAAGCGGGTTCGTGTCGTCCCTCTTATTATTTCTTTTGACGGGTTACTTTTAAAAGCAACACAGCGCTCCACAAACACATGCAGGACAACATCAAGGAACCCTCTTCTCGAGAACGACAGGTGACATACATTCGGCCCCCCACAAAAGAAATACTAAGAGGGACGACAACGAACCCGCTTGGTTTACGAATTCCAATAGAATCTTAACAAACTAACTATAAATATTTTAATGTATTGGAACAGCCGGTGTAGTTGTAAAGACTTTAGATTTTACAGCCAATTGTATATTATTTATATTGTGTGTATATATTTTAACTTTTAGAACATGTACTGTAATAATGGCTTCTAAGTGTATTGATGTAAAGGTGTCCCTCTGAAGATGGTGTCTGAAGACCGAAACATGTAAGGGCATGAATAATTGAAATAAGAAAATCTTAACCAGTCACACTGAACGGAACTATTTAACTTTTTCAGGATACTCTCAGTTTCGGCCGATGTTAGAAATAAAAGCTGGACATAATGTTTGTGTTTGGCCCTGCAAATGGAGCAGTAATATCTGTGCGTGTATTTTGGTTAATACATGTAGGCGTTATTTTAAGATAAGCCTGTTTTATAAATGCCAATTTAAATTTGAGTTTCGGGTGAATCAGGTGTACTAAGAAGCCGCTAGGAACCCAAATTAAACTAACCATAGCATTTTTAGTTCGCGTCCTCATGGCAGGTTTCTTCTTCTTCTATTCCTGTTGCTCCAACTTGGAGCATAGGACATCCGTGAAACGCTTCGTTTCACTTCAGTTTCTTAATCTAAGATAGTCGGTAGGACTCCTTGGACTGGGGATCAGCCCGTCACAAGGCCGCTACGTAACAGACATCCATGCCTTGAGTGGGATTCAACCCACCGGTCCCAGTGTTTGAGCGATCGAAGACATTTGACGTCTTAGACCTCGCGGCCACTGTAACCGGCCATGACAGGTTTAGGCATATAGAAATACAGTAACGGTTTCCGACATTAGACGTATAGATGGATGAACAGACGAAAAAGAGATAGATAGTTGACGAGGAGACGTTGCTTCTCCACTATTCGTTCCTTACGTAATTTTCTCAAAAATGATACAGACCCAATTAGCGAAATTGAGTCAATTCAGCAATCCTTCTGTGCCTGTCTCGTTAGTTAGCGCAGCTAACAACGTTTTCATCCAAACTAATAAGCTTTAAAGAGTATGGCCGTATGAGACGAGCGCCGTGTAGTCTAGTAGAAGTTTACTGGCGTTTCAGAAGAAAGCATTACCGCCATTGTCAGGTTAGACGGGTAACCCATGCAACAAGCAAGCAGAAAACAGAATGCAGCACTCTGCTTCTACCAGACCACACGGCGTCGTGTCCCATGATGTCCACTTCATAATCCTCACGATGGGAACCTAAAATCCATCTTAATATAATTTAATTTTATTAACAATATAACAATATTTATATACACGGCCAGTTTTAGTTAACCATCTGTAAGTTGATAAAGTGCACGGCATCTGATGTGAGGAAGAGATGAGTCACGCGAACGAAAGAACAAGCGCTTTAACTATGCAAGTAGTCAAATGTTTGTAAAACTGCTTTGCTGATCTCTCTGATGACTGAATGACTTTTACATAAGGAAGAAATTAGCTTGTAGCTCATTGCTGTTTTGCTGTGGTAAAGTTGTGCCTGTGCTTAACTAATTAGGCACTACACCATGAATACGTATTGGTGAGTGGATACATAAATCCATGTATTCTTGACCTCAACACTAATGGGAGTGAATGGTCAACTTCAAGCCCCGGCCGCTTTATCCCGGGGAAAGAGTCCCCGGTACCCATTGGATAGGAGGCTGGGAGGGCCCCAGAGCCGGTATAGACGAGGTGAATATTAGAGAATCTTGCCCCTACCGGAATTCGAACTACGGCCTCTCGACCTCTCTCTCCAGGCCGAAACCAGTCACTATACCGACTGTGTTATCCCGGCTCCCTCCTTGTTGTGTAAGTACCAAATACCAAACACCAAGAATGCAAATAAAATGACAATGTGTGTAGGGCCTAGAATATTTTATGTTATGTATGTCTGGGAACAATGCACATTAATTTTGACAAATTTTAAGTGAAGACATGTACTGGATCCTTTACGCAAATGTTCTTCTCATGTGGACGTAGGCGTACTTAATTCTGAACCGACATTTTATTGTCTTCTCCGCAAGTTTAACAGCCTCTGGATTTTATATTCGTTTTATTGGCTGATATTGAGTTCATCTCTTTACACTTTTCTGCACCTGATGCTTGTCATTTTCAACATGTGTTAACACCGGAGTTTTGTTTGAAATTACATCATTGCAAATAATCCCTATGCCACAATCATGGTTATTTTGCCCGTGTACTTTTTGATAATGATTTTACGTTAAAGCACCGCTCAGTCTTACTTCCTGGTCTGTATGATTGGTGACCTAATGTCAACAGTCGTGGTTTACTACCTTTCAGCTTTCTGTTTGCCAATCTGCGAGTGGACTGGACAGGAAGGAATGTCTGGGAATGTTATCGCCACCTCTAATGGTGTTTTCGAGCAATTTACTGAAACTGAACTGGGATATATGAATTCATATCATCGCGCTTAGATGGATTACAAATGTTCAAGCACAGACTAAAATTATATCTGATTTCCAGGATGAACAAAGTTCTGCTGGTTTTAATGCAATAAGNAGTCCCGATGAGGTCATTGGATTTTTTTTTTCAATTGACATAATCCTTCCAGCCGCACTAGGCCCTGGGATTTACTCAGCCTCTAACAGTAATGACTACCAGGAATTAATTAAATGATTTTTCTGGGGAGTGAAGCGCGGCCGGCGAATAAGGCTGACAACCTTACCGCCATCTTTGAGCAGATTGTCAAAGTAATTTGGGACCCTTAATGTCTCACAACCCTATGGGCCTTCACGACCTGTTACAGGGATAGCTGTACTTTCTTTACTTACTTTTTACTACTCCAGCGTACTGAATTGTATCAGTGCGATAAGCCTATAGGCCTGTACCTTACGATCATCAGCAAGACTTCTTTGTAACAAACGTACTCTTTCGTTCTTTTTTAATTTCCTCTATTGTTACCGGTGTTTTTAAAGGGGAATTCACAACACGCTTCTGATTAAGTACTGTGTATCAGCGTCACGAAACTGTTTGCACGCTATACAGCGAAGCAATATAATTAGCATTGCCATTCCTTTAGCAGCATGGCAGATCATACAGTTGCCTAGACATGACATGCGGAAAACTTCCCCTTTCACTGCCACTTATCAGACTTGTCATGTTGCAACTAATATTGAGACAACTGTTCATATTTCGATCTGTATTATTATTCTGATTATTTGGAAGCTGGAAAACATGAAAACGCATGGAATTCTGAACACAGTATGATGGAAATCCAGCTCTAAACCGACCACCAGTGCTTAGAAATTTCTGCTTGAAATTTGATGCCCATTTGTTGCCGTTGTTGACTACCAGGAATGGTGTGCCTATGTGTCTGTAACGGCATGTTCGAGTCGCTGCCGTGTATGTGCTCCTTGACTGATAATGTTGTTAGAGCCTTCTTACATTAAACGGTCAGTCTTGACTTTCAGTCTTCTTCAAACAGACACTTGAAAATGATGTCAAACTAAGGAAGTGATCCCGAGGGTTCAGACTACCCAGAAAAATACTACTCAACTGTCAAAAACTTATTTTATTTTTTGTGGTCCGTTTGTAGTCACACTTTAAAGCTGCTTTTGGGATGGAAAAGTCAATATTTGTTTACATTCCCCACAGAACGGACAGTACTTTGTAAGATGAGGCACCGACTAAATACGAATTAACATTAATATTACTACATCTACATCACGAGCCTCCAAAACAGTTTATTATATATACAGAAATATAGAATACTCCAATTTGTCCGTGGGAAGACAACAGAATCACAAAACCAACGACTGGCTCGATGATGTAAAGCATCACTTGAAGAATTTTAATCTTGTTTTATACCATAACTTTCGTTTTATATAGTCTAATTTATTGTACTTTTACGCCAAGTATTTTAATATAATTAATATTATTGTATCCAGTTTTACTAGTACTGCAGTTGAGTGGTGTATATATGTTAACCATGTATTTGCCTGATGATGGCTTTTGGTAGCCGGAACATGTAGCAGAGCCAAACTAGGCACTGACCTTGATATTGTTGTGTTGTGACGGTTTTAATAAAGAAATTGGAATGTTTGTTCTTCTGTAGTTCGACGGTATTGTGATGTTAATATTCTTCATTATAGCTATTGTATACAATTTTGCGTTTTTTCTTCTTCTTCTTCTTCTTCTTCTTCTTCTTCTTCAGAGTTTGCGTTAATAGTGTTCCTTTATGGATATGAGCATTTTAGACTTTAATATGTATTTCGCGCGAATTTAAATGTTGCAGGCCTAAATATAAATATACATCATTTTATGGAAGACTTGACTACCGTAATGACAGGATCCTAGGAAAATTACCAACTGTTGAACGAGACTTGAGGCGTCAGAAAATCATATCTAAATCTCGTATCGCTACCCAACCAGACACGTCAAGCAACACTTCCCGGTGAATGGTTTGATAGTAACGTTGTGTACAGAATATGATGCAATGTGATATACGGACACAGTAAGAAGCGGAAGAGCTCTCATGTCTTTTGAAATACTATAACGCCGTGTATTCAACTGGACGCCAACCGACGTTACCAACATGAAACAGGCAGTAACCAGAGCTGCTTGCTACCTCCTTCATGCTGGTTTCTTGCTTGGCTTCTATAACTCTGAAGATGATATGTTTCTCCGAAACGTCGGTTAACTCTCAACGGACTACACGGCGTTATATCCCAGAAAATATTATTCTTCTTAACGACAGTTGTGAGAACCTCAAATCCTACGCAGTGATAGTGGTAACTATTGGTAATGGCATGTACAACTCAGTAGCACGTCGATTAATCGATACTGAAGGCGATGCATCGTTCTGTCACAGCTGCATCGTTCATGTTGTCGGAAGTGACGTGACAATTTAGACAGTTCTTCACTATTGAAGCTTCTCGTTCCGTTGAAGCTACTAGTCTCTCGCTTCCCCTAGGGATTTGAATTGCGCGAGTTCACCCTGTTAATTGATGGGTCAAATTACTTCGTTTAAGTGCAGTCTTCACGCCTGAATGAGCCGTTTTATTAACTTGGCGTGCTTGCATATGCGTATGAATTTTAATAAGAACGTAATTACATTGAACCACAGCTCGAGCCTGAACTGATTCAGTTATTTTTCGTTCGAAATCTTCTGCATGGTGAAGATGAAAATTTAATGCACGGCTTCTCGTGTTAGATATTAGGCTTGACTTTAAATTCGAATGGCATGAGTTCAGCAACGTATACTGTATGAACTCTCAGACAGGATTGTTTCCGATTTTTAGCTTATCCGAAAGAAGGCCCAGAGATTAATATTTTCCTGCTGTCAAACTCGGTTCAGACGGAGGGTGTTTGAGAACAAAGTACTGAGCAGAATATTTCTACGGAAGAAACTGAAAGTACCAAAATGTAGTGACGTGAAGATTGACATATTTTGTACTGAACCCGTCGAGACGTGTAAAACGAATGTAGGGATATAATTAATTACTTACTTACTTACTCATGGAGCTGAGGCCTCCTTGAGGAGCCACCAATTATGCAGCTACTCAAGAATTTCCCAGCATTTTATGGAACCCGAAGGTTCATTACCGTGTTCACAAGAGCCCTCAACTGGTCCTTCTCCTGAGCCAGATCAATCCAATCCATAGCATCCCATCCTATCTCTCTAAGATCCATTTTAATATTGTCCACCCACCTACACCTTGGTCTTCCCAGTGGTCTCTTTCCATCTGACTTTCCCACCAATATCCTATATGCATTCCTATTCGTGATACATGCCCTGCCCATATATCCTTCCTTATATACTAAATATCACGTGTTTAAATCATCATCTTCGTCTTCTGCGGGCGCTACGATCTGTGATCAACCGTGGCCTCTTTTGGGATTGCTCCCCACTGGTTCCGTCTACAATTTCCAACGCTCATTTGCTTCAGGTTTTCTTTGACTGGATCCAGCCACCTGCCAGCAGGTCTGCCTTCTCTTCGGGTACCCTCTGGTTTATGTAGAATTAACTTCCTGCAAGGGTTTTGCCCCTGCTTTCTGTAAAGCTGTCCCAGTTATCTCAACATGCCTTAATCTGCTGGTCCTATAGTAATTACCCTCACAGCTTAAGTAAAATGTTACTTTCCGAAAGACTGTCCCATTTCTCTGAATTGCACAGATAATAAAGGATTAATTTTTTTATTGCTAGCGGGGTAGGACTGAGTCCCTTGTACTGCGGCCATTTCTGGCCTATTGTACCAGCCCCAGATGATAGGTGAGGGTGATTGTGGAGCAATTGGTGGAATGAAGATTGGCGGGGGAAACGGAAGTACTAGGAGTAAAT